>NC_058371.1:98806896-99086896 GCF_018350175.1 Felis catus
CAAAACTTGGTGCCTTAACACATTATAGATTTATTACTTGCTTGCTTTATTGCTCTAATCAAATAGAATGATTCTACTAGAAAGCAATCCTCTTTGTACTGGCTTAGGGATCCAGGTTCCTTATATTTTGTTACCGACTATATTAGACTTCACATCCATCTGTCGGGGAAAAGAAAGAACATGGACAGAGATCCAGTAGGACTTTTAAAGGCAAGTGGCCTAAATGACTCCAGCTCACATGTCATTACCAGATCTAGTCACATAGACTCATTGGGTGTAAGGAATCTGGAAAATGAATTCTTTCTTATGGGGGGAGGGGGAAAGGCAATGAAGATGGTTTGAGCACCACATGGCATTACTTCTACTACATTTCCTCAACCTCAAGACTATTCTCTTCTGTTGAAACTTCTCTGGCTTTAGAGATGCTACACATTTTTATTGTTATATTGCTCAGCTTGTACCCCTTTGGCATACAGTTTATTAATTTAGTCATTAAACGCTTCTCTGAACTTTCTCACAAGCCTTCCAAAAGCAGGTATGGCTCCCATTAATCTTCATCTTCTCTGACATATATATATATATATATATATATATATATATATATATTCCATTGTTGAACAGTAGGAAGTTTAACACAATATTCTTATTAAGAAAATTAAGAAAATAAGCAAAGGGCCACCTGGGTGACTCAGTCAGTTAAATATCTGACTTTGGGTTAAGTCATGATCTCATAGTCCCTGGGTTCGAACTCCACGTTGGACTCTGTACTGACAGCTCAGAGCCTGGAGCCTACTTCAGATTCTGTGTCTGCTCCTCCCCTGCTCATGCTCTGTCTCTCTCAAAAACAAACAAACTAAAAAAAAATTTTAAAAAGAAAATAAACATAAATGTAATTTATTAAGGTGTATCTATATTTTACCCATTTTAACCATAAACAAATTTATAAAGTGAATCAACTAATACACACATACTAAAGGCAGTACCAAATGTTATTTTGTTCCAGTCAAGATGAGTAATTTATTTTATATTATTGAGATAGTTTCTCTTTTCTGCAAATTAGTGACCATATAAAATCTGAAGTAACATTTTCAATTTATATTAGTTTCAGAACAAAGCAATGTTTAAATATGCATATTTGCCAAAAAGAAGTTGATTTCTCTAGTTTCCACAGACTCAGCAGGTGTGAAACATAAAAAATAACAGATGGAAAAGTCAGAGAAGAAAAAAGAAACTGGGAAATGTTGCAGATAATTCTATTTACTATAATAAAACATGGTGTTAAAAGAGTGGCCTGTTTATTTTTACTTTTCTCACTGAAATAATTAACATGGAACATAGCTCCTAACATTTCCTGGGACCTGAGAATAAGAAATTATTCTTCCTATTTTGAATTGAATTCCATTCACTTCACATATTTTTGAATGACAACAGAGCAGAATTTAATATATATATATATATATATATATATATGTTTCATAGATTAATAAACAAATATGTTTGCCCACAACTCAGTCATTTAACAAATGACACCTTTATTTTTTTATTTTTTTCGGCATTATTGATGTATAATTGACAAAACTATAAGACATTTAAATTGTACTTTGTGATGATTAAAACTTGACAACTTTATTTTTTTTTAATGTTTTAATGTTTTGTATTTATATTAGAGAGAGAGAAAGACAGAGCATGTGTGGGGGAGGGGCAGAGAGATGGAGACAGATTCCAAAGCTTGCTCCAGGCTCTGAGCTGTCAGCACAGAGCCCAGCTCCGGGCTTGAACTCATGAGCAGTGAGATTCATGACCTGAACCAAAGTCGGATGCTGAACCGACTGAGTCACCCAGGTGCCCCCAAAAAATGACAACTTTAAAGGTTACACCATCTTTATTATGTTTTTTCATTATAAGTAAAGGAAACATTGACAACAGTGTTTACATTTATTAGTCAAAAATTAGATAGTTTTGTTGAAAATATCTTAATTTAACTAAATTTCTTTCCAATCTCAATAATAGAGAAATTTATTTTTCATAAAATGCAAAACAGTTCCTCATATAACCTTTTCTTTTTACTTTTTTTTATTTTTTTTTAATTTTTATTTTTGAGACAGAGAGGGACAGAGCGTGAACAGGGGAGGGGCAGAGAGAGAGGGAGACACAAAATCTGAAACAGGCTTCAGGCTCTGAGCTGTCAGCACAGAGCCCGACGCGGGGCTGGAACTCACGGACCGGACCGTGAGATCATGACCTGAGTCGAAGTCGGACGCTTAACCGACCAAGCCACCCAGGTGCCCCATAACCTTTTCTTTTTAAAACTTATTTTGAAAATGGCACCACCACACTTCTGGTACCTAGCTTGAAAAGTTAACATTATAATCAATAGCCCAACTCTAATATTTTCCCCACATCCAGTTGTGTTCAATACCTTGTTACTTTTTTACTTAAAAATGGCTCTGGCACTTACCCTGTTTCTTTCCACTTCAATTATCTTAATTAGGTGCTTTCTTTAGCAATATGTCTTGGCTATGAGATATCCTTTGAATAGCCTCTTTACTTCCATTTGGTCCCAGGTAACCAACCCTTTACAAACACTCCAGAATTATATTTAAAATTTTTTTGATTATAAAACTTAATTGAATATTTCACATGGCATATTGTCTTTAAAAAAAGAAAATTTTTATTAAATATCTTCCAGAATCTACTCAGTGTATTTCTAAATTTACTTCCAACTATTTCCTCAATATAAATGATGTGGTCCAAGCAGTCTGTTCATATTTTCTAAACATCTTCTATAGCTCCTTTATACAAACACAGTATTCCAAATATATGAGAATGTGTTGCACTATCCCAATTTTGAAAGTTGCTCACACCAACTTTCTCCTTGGGATGCCCCTCACAACCCACTTAATTTCCTATCATCTCTCCAATGGTGTTATGAATTCTTCCCTAATAGCCCAGATAGAAGTATTTTTCTATCTTTTCTATTCTTTCCTTGTATTTTATTTATAGGATTCATATAATGCATTATAAGCAACTTTGAGAGTAGATGTCTCAGCATATGTCCCTAAGAAATTCTCAAGAACCATGTCCTTTGACATCATCAGTTACTACCTCTTACATATAATAAGCCCAAAGAGGAATTATTTTAATATCATTACAATGCCTAATCATACTAGTCTATTCACACACATGTATGAATTTTTTTAATAAATTATCATTTTCACAAATGAAATCAGCAAAAACAAACAATGACATCAGTCCCTTTCACATATTGCTGGTTGGGTTATAAGGTAGGGGGGGAATCTGGGAAAACAACTTGGCGATAGATACTTTGGGCTTTAAAACCTCATGCCTGGGGGGTGCCTGGCTCAGGTGGTTAAGCATCTGATTCTTGATTTTGGCTCAGGTCATGATCTCACAGTCATGAGATGAAGCCCTGCACTAGCTCAGTGCAGAGTGTGGAGCCTGCTTGGGATTCTCTCTCTCTCTCTCTCTCTCTCTCTCTCTCCCTTCCTACCTCTGCCCCTCTTCCTCCCCCACTTACTCTCTCTCTCATGTTCTATCTCTCTAAAAATAAACAAATACTTTAAAAAAACAAGCTAGTGCCTGGAAATACAAGTTTAAAATGGCATCTGTCCAACATCTCCTGGCTCTCTTTTCCAAATTCCTACCAAAATAACCACCAAGACAGAATAAAAGAAAGAACACACACACACACATGCACACATGCACACTGAAAATTAGAACCCACAATCAATTTTATAATCTAGAAAAAAGTAGTCTAATGGCAAGACTTACAAAAGTAAAAACAATTTAATAATTTCAATTAATTCCACTTGATTAGTTACATTATGCTATGCCAACAGAAGGTATACAAGCCTAAATAAAAACGTGTAGGGAGAACTTGTATCTTTCTGTCACTGGCTCATCTCTGATTTATAGACACAAGATCCACAATAAACTGAAAATCATGTAACTGCCCAATTATTTTGTGGATGTTCTTTTTTTCCTTTAAGTCGGCTCCACCCTCAGTGTAGAGCTTGAACTCATGGCCCTGAGATGAAGATCTAAGCTGAGATCAAGAGTTAGATGCTTAACTAACTGAGCCACCCAGGCACCCATATGGGTGTTCTTAATAACACCCTTCAAGTCCTAAAAGTATCTTTTCCTTTACTTGTAGACAAACTGCTCTTTCTGAACGAACTTGAGAGAAATGAGGGGATAAAGATTAGCCTGTTAGGGAGGGAGCATATAAGCTCTAAATCTTCTCTAAATAAAGCAAGCATAAGTACTCAAAGACACTAGGCATCACAATATATATGTGGTCTGTATTTTTCCAGGAACTTGATCTACTGTCCATCAAGCACTTGGGGAGAAAGGAAAATGAAGGAAATACCTAATTTTTCCATTGGCATTGAAAGTCTGATTAAACATTTCTCTGCAACTGTGTATCAAAGAAGAGGATTTGGGTTAAGCCACAGGAATAAGTAAGGGCAAAAAAAAAAAAAAAGTAAGGTCAAATGTTTAAGATTTTTAAAATGTAAATTGTGATGATTTTAATTGATGACAACAATTGATGCAACAATTATTATGTTTTGTAATATGTTAGCTTGAACATAATTTCCAAGATCCCGTAAGATAAGCTAATGATCCCCTTGTGTATCTAACTTATAAAACCCAGGCCTTTTCCTTTTCTTTGAGATGTTCCTCATTAATGGATGTTTTTCCTATTCCATTAGCTTGAATAAAATTATTTCTTGAGGTGCCTGAGTGGCTCAGTTGTTTAAGCCTCTGACTCTTGATTTCAGCTCAGATCATGATCTCACCATTATAAAATTGAGCCCCACATTGGGCTCTGTACTGGGCATGGGGCCTGCTTGGGATTCTTGGTTTCCCTCTCCCTTTGCCCCTTGCTTGCTTGCACACACACACACACACACACACTCACTCTCTCTCTCGAAATAAATAAATAAACCTTAAAAAAAGGAATATGAACTCATCAAAAATAAATAAATTCACTTTTCTTTTTCTGACTGGATGAGCTAATCACTATGTATCTCCTTTAAAACAAGTTGATTTTTTTCTGCCCAGATCAAGATAAATATAGAATATCATGCTCTTTGCTTGATATCACATCTTTCCCTGTAAAAAGAATCATTTCCTTCTAATGAATGCTGAATTTACACTGGAAAAAAATCTCTGAATTAAACATTTTGCTAACGTAACCCTTTCAGCTATATTTATTCGAGTTTTAAAGATATCTAATTTATCTGAACCACCTGACTTTTATCATCTGGGCTCCAATGCTTCTTTACTGAATTCTACCCACAAGTGAGATCCATTAAATTGCAATTTATTAACACAACTGATTCTGAATGACATAAATTCTGCAGCTTTGGAGAAGATTGAGTAGATTCTCAGTAGAGCTGAGGCCAGACATTCCTTCATCAAGCCTGCGCAGTAACATATTTACTGTAACTTATCTGAACCTTCTTGACTGGAATACGAAGGGAATCCTGCAGAGTTGCTCGTCGTAAATTATTTCTTGCAATTAGGTGACAGCGTTACCCAGGCCGAGTACGTATCAGGAGTTTTGTAATGGTGCATTGATATAATAATAGGACACACTATTGCCCATTTTTCAAGAAACCATGCAGTATTACTTCATGTATTAACCACTTTTGTGCTCTTACCAAACAATTACCCATGATACAAAATCTGTACTAGAAAAATAATCTGTCTCTAACTCCTTTCTTCAATTCTGCGTTTTCTAGCTTATGCTTTTGCGGTTGCTGTTTTTTGTTTGCTTGTTTTTCTGTTTAAAAGGTTGAATTTTTCCTCTAGGTCAGCTTGAGAGCCACTTCAAATTATATCTCCTCCATCAAACCATCACTAAATACGTAGAAGATATCTTTCCTTCTGTTTATGTGTCTCTTTAGACTCAATATGTGTTTTCATTGTGTATTTACATATATAATTATTTTCTTCAGAATTATGCCAATTTTGGTAAATTTCCATTAAAAATAATTTTTCGGAAAGAACATTGAGTCTATCCATGATTACGTTTGTATGTAAGATACTGAAAACTGATTCAATATTTACAAAATATTTATGTAAAACTACTCTAAGTTGGTTTCATTAGGTCAGGTTTTCCATTGTGGATATTACAATAAAGATTTGACAATATTTCATTCATACACATTTTACCAAAAATACTGACTGTTTCATTTTTATTTAATTTTCATTTTTGGTAACACATAATTTAAAAAAAACAGCTATGAATCATGAAATTGGTCATCTTTTGCTGCACAACTTCTTTCCAAATATTCCCTTTTCTCAGTAACAATCACTTTCAACTCTTTTCATGATTAGCATAATTTTTTAAGTTTATTTATTTATTTTGAGAAAGACAGAGACAACACAAGTGGGGGAGGGACAGAGAGAGAGAGGGAGGGAGAGAGAGAGAATCCCAAGCAGGTTCTGTGCTGCCAGCGCAGAGCCCATGCAGGCCTCGAACTCACAAACGGTGAGATCATGACCTGAGCCAAAACCACGAGTTGGAGACTTGACTGACTGAGACACCCTGGCACCCCTAATTATTATTTTTTAACATTTACTTCCATATATCTACATAATATGATATTTAACTTAATATTCATAAATAATTACATGTCAATGTTTTTATAAATTATAATACCAAGATTAAAAGGAGCTGTATGATTTGACTAAGAATTATATCTATCCTGTTTGAGGTCCTTAAACTAATATACATATGGCAGAAGGAGATTCTTTGTCACATTCACCTGCTTTGGCCCTAAACCTTCTCATTTAAATGGAAAATAGTTTTTTTTGAAATTACAGAAAAAGATATGTTTTATTTTGATATCTTATTCTGGAAGCTCTCCTTGTTTACTGTCCACAAGCTACAATCTTCCTTCTAAGATGGATCCAAAGAGAGTCATCTTAGACTGGAAATAGTTGTGTGGCCACAGGGTGGAGCTGGGTCCTTGAGGTGATAGTGAATAATAAATACTATGGGAGAATAGGAAGGTGGAAGAGAGTCCAAGTAAGGAAGAAGCTTGTAAAGCTACTGCAGAATGACCCTCTAAAGTCAGTTTTAAGGGGGAAAGTCAAGAATATTTTAGCCTATCCTCTAGCTTCTGAATGTGTTCTTAATTAGCTGACTGTAAGAATATACACTTTTTGCTAAGACCTGTTTCTGGTTGTCCTTGCATTTACCATGCGGGCCTTAACACTGGCACCCATGCCTAAAGGGGTTACACCCACCACTGCATTTTGTAATCCCTCAGTTTTCTTTCTTTACACCCAATTCGCTTTCACCTTAACTTCATTTTTACCTTACTTGATTTTCCTCAACTGACTTTGAAGTGGCTATCTCTCCAGATCTCAATGTCCTGATTGCCCTGGGAAGGAATGCTTATCTAAATTCCAGGCCCAGAGCAAACAACTCCTGACCAACCACAATCGCTAAAATTCCTGCCTGGGTCATTCTCTGCCTGGGATTGGAGGAATGGATGGTGTGTGAGATTTGGACATTTTCCCAGAACCATGACACAGATCTAGACTTTTTGTTCCAAATTTAGTGATGTTGGGATTACTCCATCCTGCCTATGAATAAGAATCTTGAAGCTGAGCTTAGACAAAAATTCGCCTGAGAGACTAATGTATTAGCTGAAGGAAGATGTGAAAGAAAATCTAATGGAGAGATAAAAATGAGTTCTATTTTCAATCTCTCAGAGTTTGGGAGGTACTTAACAGAGAAGTAGGAGAAAGATTTAATTGAGATTTTAGATCATCAGAAATATTAAATTAAAAGAATCTATACTAAGACTCTCAGGTATATATATATAGTTTACTACACTTAAAAGTCTTATTCCTCTTTGCTAAAATTGTAGTTTGCTTTTAAAAAGTTATCCAAATAGGGCAAAAACTACTTACAACTATCTCTTAGTATTAAATAAATTTGTGGGAAGCTAAATATTAGCAAAGTCAACAATCATAAATTACATATTTTGGGGAAGCCCTGAAATTCTAAAATTCTAAGCAGACCCTCATTGTCAAAGAAGGCATTGTAAATATATATATATTTTTAAAGAATAACATTGCAAGCAAATGTACTTGACATATGGTAGGGGATGATTCATGTGTGTTGAATTTTTGAACAAAAAGAAATTAAGGGTATATTAAACACAGCAAGAGAGATACAAGAATATTTGTAGTGCACTTTTCATAATAGTGCAAATTTGGAAACAAAGTAAGCATACATCAGTGGAAGAGTGGATAAATGAAATTGTGAAGGGTTACAAAATGAAATGTATAAATTTGAAACAAATGCACATCTTAACAATATAATAATAATGATCCATTCCAAAGCTATTGAACAAGCATAATATATCCTAAACTTAACCCAACTAAAAAATACATTTTTAGAAATTGTTATGGGTTCAATAAAACTATATACAAATGGGAAGTGAGGGAATTTATGAACATAGGAGTCAATATCATGCTTGGGTGAGGATCACATGCTCACTTTGGGAAGATGAAAGGTGGAACCATATGGTTTACCTGTAGGTTATTGCCAAGACCCTAGATTTCATGAGTGGTGATAGGCTCATGGACCATTTTTAAATTATTAAAAATAATGATCAACGCACGAATCAATGATAGGAGGGAATTAGACAGGATTAGAAAAAACCTAATTCTGTATGAGATCCAATTGGGAAATGTGCAGTGTATGGATTTCTGAACTCTCACCCTATGAATTCTCCCTAATACAGCCAGCTCTTCTTTGGCTAAAACTGTAAAGCAACAATACCAGCCTTCCTTTGTGATAGGTGAATAGTCTGGGCCATCTTGTTCTGCTTTTGTTTTTGTTTTTGTTTCCACAAAGAGACAAAAAAAAAAAAGGAGATTTAATATCTTAATGATATCTCCTTCAAGAGTTTTTTCAAGAGGGTCACATCTGGCTGAATTTTTGTTGGAATTGAATCTGTAGAAGTTATAGACTAGAATTTATAAGCTGAAAATTCATTTAAACCTCAACCATTTCTCAACTTTTCATTCTTCCAGGAAATGAGAGCAATGACCTAGAGCTCCACTGTCCAATATGTAGTCATGAACTACATGTGGCTGTTGAGCATTATTCTGAAATAGGATGTGCAATAAATTTAAATATAGCCCTAATTTCAAAGACAGCATAAATCAGAGAATTTAAGCTCTCCCATTAATAATTTTTATTATTAATTACATATTGAATGAAAATATTTTAAATATATCAAGTTAAAATATATTATTACCATTAGTAATCAATTTTATTAATTTTGTCAATAACCTACATCATTGTCGCATTATTTACAACAGCCAAGTTATTGGTTTATGAGCAACACTTATAACACTTGCATCAACCAGTACTTACAACCTAAGTGTCCAGCAGTGGATGAATGGATAAATAAATTGTCACACACACACACACACACAGGAATATTATTCATCCATAAAAATAAAATCTTGCCATATGCAACATCAGTGGATCTTGAAGTCTTTATATTAAGTGAAATAAGTCAGATGGAAAAAGGCAAAGACTATATGATCTCTCTTATATATAGAATCTAAAAACAAACAAACAAACAAACAAACAAACAATAACAACAATAAAAACCTAAGCTTATAGATACAGAGAATAGATTGAAGGTTGCCAGAGGTGGGGATGGGTGGTAGGAGAAAGCGATGAATTATTTTTTTAGCTTGAATTAAAAATATATGCTGTTAAAGTTAATTGCATCTATTTCTTCTTTTTTATGTGGCTACTAGAAAATTAAAAATCTCATCTGAATTTACATTCTATTTCTCCTGGACATTGCTCATCTAGATAAATCATCATTGCTGTGACTATTGAGCTTTCTTTAGCTATTAACCTCCTTCTCCATTGAGTAGGAATACAAGGAAAAAGGAGGATTTTGCTTCTATGTTCTGAGATGCCAAAGCAATTCTTTCATGTAGGAAATGGAAAAATATTCCTAGAGGGAAGTGGGAGAATCTAGTTTAGAAAACTCAGCTATCTGTGTGCCTCGGTGGCTCAGTTGGTTAAGCGTCAGATTCTTGATATCAGCTGAGGTCATGATCTCACTGTTTATGAGTTTGAGTCCTGCATCAGGGTCTGAGCTGACAGCACAGAGCCTGCTTGGGATTCTGTGTCTCCCTCTCTCTCTGCCCCTCACCGACCCCCCCCCCCACCAAATAAATAAACTGAAAAAAAAAAGAAAAGAAAAGAAATCTCAGGAATCAACCTCGAACCCCTGTGTACACACACATACAATTCTAGGTGAGCTGGAGGTCCCCTATCAAGAAAACTTGAGTGTAAATAATTTTTTAAGAATATCAGCCCTTCTGGGGCGCCTGGGTGGCTCAGTCGGTTGGGCGTCCGACTTCGGCTCAGGTCACCATCTCACGGTCCATGAGTTCGAGCCCCGCGTTGGGCTCTGGGCTGATGGCTCAGAGCCTGGAACCTGCTTCCGATTCTGTGTCTCCCTCTCTCTCTGCCCCTCCCCCGTTCATGCTCTGTCTCTCTCTGTCTCAAAAATAAATAAAAAAAAATGTTAAAAAAAAAAAAAAGAATATCAGCCCTTCACATGATCCCATTGCCCAAGCTTATAGTGGTTTTCTATTGCTTAGAAGATTAAAGATTAAAACAATATACACTCTGGCATTCGTCATCTTTCATTACACTTAATTCTTCAACACTTTTTCTCTTCTAAGAAGGCTATCTTCCTATAAAATTGAACCCAATGCTCCAGAACTTGACCTCCCTTCCCTCTCAGTCATCCTGTCACATGCCCCTTCACCCCAACCCCCCACCCCAGCCGCTCAGAACAACACCATCTGTTGTAGTTAATCCCACACTGCTGCACCACCCTTCTTAAACTTTGCAAAAATTCTGTTATACATCTACTGTTTCCCTCCTTTGTAACCCCACTTAAGTCTATTTATAATTTCTAATGACAATTAACATTTTTAGTTTTTAATTATAATTATGATTTTATTATAAATATTAAACCCGAAGCTGTATCAGACAAGCATAGCTGCATCTTGGGAGTGGGCGTAGTCCAAGAAATATTCATTGAATTACATACACTTCACAGTTTAATAGAAAACAATGCAATTTTAAGCTTAGCTCTTATTCAAGGAAATGTCCATGACTCACTTATTGAAGAAAAATTAGTCTGGGAGTAGCTTCATACTTGCACATCCTGACCTAGGCTTTTATCAGTCATGAAATGATTATAGTTATCAAAAATAACTTACTTCAGAAATGACAGCTTTCACCTTGGAAACAAGTTTTAACCTCATTTATAATTGTTGAACTGGCATTTTTAAAAACAATTAATGTAGCAAATTATTGGAATATGTTTCTTTTCACTTCAGAGATGTCCCTCTACCTTTTCACCCAATCCTTGTAGGGGAAACAAAAAATGTTTGAATTATTTTCATGCAATTAACAACCATTAGAAAAGAAAAGCTTTTCAGCACTTTCTCTCATTCCTTTACAGAGTTTAAAGTTCATTATATAATACCCTGATTTTAATTCTGTCTGGAGTATTCCTTCAGTGAATTAGGCAATATTAAATCTTACTCTTCTCAAAGATTTTATACGATTTCAAACCACTCTAATTTTCAAGGAAGAAGAGATTTATGGTCCTTGGAGAAACTTGATCAAAATAGAGTGTTTCTATGATTCTCAAAACTCCCTCCCAATTACGGAGATTCTCTCACATCAAAGCTTCCCTACTCTGTTTTGAAGAAAACTGGATGACCAGTCAAGTTACCATGGTTAGTTTATTAATTACTGTTTACCCAGTTCTATGAACCAAGATCTGAGGCAACCGACAGCAGACCTAGGCCTGCCGCACTGCAGTTTCTCAGACTTTATTTCTCCAGGGTTTTTCTTTTTCTACCAACTTTTCACTCCCTTTCCTTTTAAGACTTTTTTCTTTGTTCTCCCCCCGCAAATAATTTTTACATCAGGTGTTAAACAATATTACATTTCATGCTTGCTTGCTACTTCAGGTCTAGTAACCACATTTCTTATGAACCGTGTAATAGTAAAAGTCAGATTGGTTATTTGCTTTTTGATGTGAAATGGTTATTGCACATGACTGAGGTGACACAGATTATTTTGCCTCTGATCTTGTCACACATAATAAAACAAGTAACACTCAGTCTCGAACACAGATTGACTCACAAAGTTTACCGAGGGTTGTCTTTTTATGTGAAATGTATTGTTAATACAGAAAAATAAGAATTGAAAATTATCCCCCCCTAAACTGCAATTAAAAAAAAATTAGAACCACTTTAAATATATGTGCATGTATATGTGTGCATGCATGCATGCACACACACACACACACACACACTTATACACATATATACACACTTATAACCAGGTTTATTATTCACTATGTGTTTACTGTTTAAAAAATAGAGTTTAAAAACATCTCAATACTTACGGGAGATACTTTGTGAATTACATATGATCTTATCTCAAACAGAGTAATGGCAACGCATTAGAGGGGTAAAATAAGACTATAGAGGAATAATATAAATATGTACAGAAAGGTGAACCTATAATATCTAATTGATATAGAAAATGAAAAAAAGTAGAAACAGGAAGAAAGTGTATATAAAAATATATATGTATGCACATACACAAATACTTAAAGACATCATTTTCTTATTTTTCTCCCTGGCAGTGATGGCTATCCAAATGTGACTTTTTGTTTTTATTTTTAACCATGAAGACAGTATATATTTTCCTTCTTGTTTCTGTTCTTGAAGAGGATACATGTTCCACTTTCACGATCAGAGAGTAGATGTTTTCAAAATCTAAGAAGGTAACTGGAATGTTTTGAAGCATTTTATGAGTCATATATTAAAAAAAAAATAACAGCCCATTATAAAGAGACTACAATGTCTATGACACAGCCATCCAGTAAAACAGAGGCATGTATATTTTTAAATGTTACGGTAGAGTTTTGTTTGTTTGTTTAACTACTTATGCACTCCATTTGTGAGGGAGAATTTCTTACTCTAGGGTTATGGAGATGGCTCACACACAGGACACCTACCAGTGGGCAGATGAGACAACAGTTGATTAGTCACATATCCCCAGAGCCTACGAGGACACTGCACTCCATGCAGAGCCCCCTGGAGACTGCACTCAAGAACAGAGTACACACTGAGGAACTGTAGGAGGAAAGTTTTTTTTTAAGTATTTTATTTTATTTTATTTTATTTTATTTTATTTATTTTATTTTATTTTTTGAGAAGGAGGGGGAGGGGCACAGAGAAAGGGAGACACAGAATCCAAAGCAGACTTCAGGCTCCAGGCTCTGAGCTGTCAGCACAGAGCCTGATGAGGCGCTCGAGCTCACAAACCGGGAGATCATGACCTGAGCCAAGCCAGAGGCTTAACTAACTGAGCCACCCAGAACCCCTAGAAGGCAACTTTCATAATATCAGGAGGGTAGCTTATTCCCGATTCCTGCAGGAGGATGTGATTGGTTTGTGTGAGTAATTGCAGGGGCTGACAGGAAACTGAAAGCAGCACCTTGCAGATAACAAGAATTGGTAAGGAGAGGGGTGGGGGTTCAGCTAGGGAACCTTCCCTGAGGGAGCAGAGTGAGGAGGAGAACTTGTGGTTAAGTCAGATGAGACCCTTCCAATGTCAGTACACGAGATAGGCAGCACATAATGTTGGGCCTCAATTTCAGACCTTATATTATACTCTTTTAATAATACAATTGTTGGGGAAGAAAAACATGTTGAAATCAAAATCAGAGAGAGTAGGTGGTAAATTATTATAATTGAACTGGCGTTTGTAGAAATGTCCATGGGTAATGAATAGCAGCCACACAGAATAGGAAAATCACAACTAAAGCAAATAAATACTCTGTTACAGGAATTGTTTGATTCAAACAATCAAGCAAATTTTCCATTTTCCCCCCTAGTATTCTAGGTTATAACACAACATCAGTATTACTCTTATAGATACCCTTGTGTAAATAGAGGGCTCATTATCTTTTTTCTGAGAAAGATACCTAGAAGATACCTAGGTGTTTTATATCAATGAAACTAGAGGGAAAGAGTTTAGCAAGATTTACCTGACAGGAGGGATACCCCTTTCATATTAAATGCACACTTCTGTTTTTCTCTTGCTTGAGAAAGTCTCAGAAAAGAAATGTTTCACCTTAGGAATTAAAATGGAGTTGGAAGACAATTTTAGTCCAAACTCTGTCTTGGCATATGACTCTCCTTGTCTACACTGACTCACCAAAGTGACCACAGCCTCTTCTTGGACCTATCCAGAGAAACAAAGTGCTTTTCTTACAGGATAAACACATCTTTTGCATATTTGCTACTGGATGCAATCTTTTCTCTTCCAAGTGGGTCAAAGTGTGTCTCCAAAAATATTAGAAGTCAGCTTTTCTTTTTCCCCCACCAGTGGCGTAGCTAATGTATTTGACACACAGAGTGAATCACTACAAAGCCCCTGCCTTTATATGACAAAATTGTATTTAGTAATAATCAGGAAGTGATACAAAATAGTAACAGCCAGAAAAGAAATGTGGCCATTGAGAAGTTTCTACGTTGAACTTCATATATGGAATTATATAAACATTAAACTGTTACAACATTAAAAGAGAAAAAGTGTATTTGATTAATTTAATTATATTAACTTCTGTTTTGATAAAAGGTGAAAAACCTATACTTATATTTTAGCTGGTTGCATTAGTGAAAGAAAATCATGCAGTTTCTTTTTTAACCCTTATTTAAAAGTAGTCTCCTTACTCAACGTGAGGCTCAAACTCACAACCCTGAGATCAAGAGTTGCATGCTCTAGTGACTGAGCCAGGCACTGTCTTCAGCCTTAACATTTGCAAATTTGTCACTACTTGTCAAAACTGAACTAGACAGTATAGACAAATAGACAATATAGACAAATTTATCAACCTATGGTCACAGGGATAAAAAAGTAATATTTATTAATTTCAAGTTTGAACAGTTTCTTTTGCATGAAGCCTCAGATGTACAAATATTTCAGAAAAATTTTAAACATAAGGATAAGCTTGGCATACAGTTTTGAAAATCCAATTTTATGATAAACTCCAGAAATCAAAATGCGGTCTACGCTTTTGTTTTTTAGCTTCTTAGAGAAGCTTTCAAATGTCTGAACCTTTTAAAGGCAAATAAAAACTCCAAGTTGTCATATAGAGTAACAGCTTTGAAGTAACTCAACTTCTGTTTCTTGGTTATAAATTATTGTGCTATTATTACTTCTATAAAATTACTGTTTAAAAGAAAGAATAAGTCATGCCACAGTGGTTTGAGACACCAGCCTCACTGACAGTGATATCCAATAATTCTAAACCCTTCATCAATTATTTTCAAAAGGAACATCTATAGCTGAGTCTGCATATTTTAGGATGATGATAAAATGGGGAATTTCCAAAATTAAATTTTATGTAGTGTATATTTCCTAAAGGATAAATAATAGAAATATGCTACTTTGAAACATATAGTATGAAAACACAGCAGAAATACCAAGTAATAATTAGAATTTAGATTAACAAAATTTCTGTTGGGCAAGAGTGTTTTATTATTGACAATACTTGGAATTGCCGATGCATGGTGATAATAAAAATTTGGACCACTTTTTACTCAGTATCAGTACTGATTTTAAATGTTAACTACACACACGCAATTCTTTGCACCCAATACTGACTGGTCCCACTTCCTTCTTTGAATACCTCTGCTGTCAAATGGCTTTGTGGGTAAAGATTCTCTAAGGCTCAGGTACTCCCTCCTGCTTTGACGTTTATAATATAATAGTACCCTGAATCTTCAGCATTTGAGTCCTACATGCCCTCTGCCTTTTCAGTAAGGCACCCACATTTTAGATTAGTAATAATTGAAGCTGATGGTCAATTCTTCTTTCTATTATAAGCCAAAAGTTGCAAAATATCAAATGTATTCTTCAACCATGGAATATTTCATCTACAAAATTTTATAAGGTTCTCAATATTATCTGCCATCACCAATATAAGCAATGCTAGCTAGTTATTTTATGAATTAAAAGCATCTCTTAATATTTCTGACCAACAAATGATCACAGGAAAATAAAAAGAACTTATACACGTGTGCAATTAACATTCAGCAAATCCTTCTCATGTTCATTATGCCCCATTTGTCTGCTCTATTTCTCATATCAACTGAGTTAATCAGTATTTTATAATCTCTTTTTTGGCCTACTTTTGTGTCCACCTAATTGTGGATTCCCTACTTCCATTAGTAAGGTGAAATTGAGTAGTTGTAATAAAGTATTAAAAATTAATGTGTGATAGCTTTATCTGAAAAATCACTTTGAAATTAAATGCAGTTTTGTAAATGTATCCCAAAATTGAAGTTGAAATTTTAGCCCCCCCCCAAAAAAAATTCTAGCATATCAATATGCAGACCCCTAGAGAGGGACAAAACCTTAAATGTAATCTAATCAAATTTCTTAAAGTTAGAGAAAAATTAAGAGTCAGATGTTAAGTGGTTTTTGAAGTCCTCAAGACCTAGATTTGAGACTTAAGTTCCATTTACTAAATTTATTATGAGCTCAGGAGTTAATTCCTATAGCTTTTATTTCTTCATCTGCAAATACTTAGAAATAAAA
Organism: Felis catus; assembly: GCF_018350175.1. NCBI lineage: Eukaryota > Metazoa > Chordata > Mammalia > Carnivora > Felidae > Felis > Felis catus. The sequence continues at coordinate 98,823,626 of NC_058371.1, forward strand.
ATATCTACCTTGTGCAGTTGCTGTGAAGATTAAGTAAAATGATTCATGTAAGGAAGGCAGTTTTGCACAATACTTGGCATCAATATTTTCTATTGAGAAGAAGCATAACACAGTGAAAGGCTGAATGGAGGATTCATTGAACATTGGATCTGGAGCCAGAAATGTCCAGGTCTGAATCTTGTGGCTGGTAAGTCTCTTATGTTTCAGTTTCCTCATTTGTAAAATAAGAAAGTAATGTTACTTTCTAGATTTATTATGAGGGATAAGTAAGTTTATAGGTGGGAAGTATGTAAAACAAGAAACATTATTGGAATGCTAGTTATAAATATGTATATAAAACATTTATGTATGTATATATGATTACCACTACTGATTTTATTCTTTTAAATACAATCTCCTTTAAAAATTCCTGATTCTGTGTATAAGTGGGGCATCATATTTTTTTCCTATTTAAAGCTAGAAAAAAAGTATTACCAGTAAGTATTTTCGTATACTTAAAGAACTGACTCCTGAGTGTCTGCAAAGCAGTGTAGATGGGGGTCATTACTGAGGACCACACATATCCGAATGAATATGTAACTTGGGTGGTGAGGAAGGGCAAAGATGTATTTTTCTTTCTCTCCATAAGCATTTCACTTTTAGACCCTTCAGAGGTTAATAACAAGAGTAACTAAAATGTGGTAGTGAATTCTTTCTCCATCTTTTATAACCATTTGGAAATTCAGAACATGCCTATAAGAGCCTCTAGATTAGGAAGATATTACTTGTGTTCTGAAAGTGTCTGTGACCCTCCAAAATGTAGAAATTATAGTCCAGAACCTCAGGCATAGGCAAAATGGAGCACAAGGTAATAAACAATTAAAAAAATATCTTTAAGGCTCTGGAGCAAAAGTTCTCAACTGGGGTGATTTCTCCCCAGGGGATATCTGGCAATGTCTGAACACATTTTGGGTTGTCCCAATTTGGTGGGTACTGCTGGCATCTAGTGGGTAGAGGCCAGTGATACTGGTAAACAATGCACGGAACAGCTCTTCCACAATAAAGGACCATCTGATCCAAAATGTCAGTCCTGCTGAGTTGGGAACCCTGCTGTGGAGGGACAGCCTGAACTTCTTAAAGTACTTCATTCCAGGGAATGTCTAGTTTAATGTAACCTTACTACAAACATAAGTGTGTTTGTTTAAGTTGTTGTGCCAGCATTTCTAATACCAGTCACTACTGATGAGGAGACATTTCCCGGGATACTAAAAATAGCCTGTTGGCAAAGGTAACCTGACTGTAGTACTGTTATTTTTATCAGCCCCTAATTGCCAGGAAATGTTCTTTCTGCTAGTTATTACCACATAATTATGCACATTCTGCATGTGAAAATTATGCACTTACTTTTAAAGTACTGTAAATATTTGCTCTAAATATATATCAGCTTTTTCTACATTATAACTGTAACCAGGCAGTAAAATAATACTCACTTAAAACATGCAACCCATGTACAGGGTCTATAAGGTCAGAAACGCTGTTTTGAGCAAAAGATTTTACAATGTCAAGTTTCAGATTATAAAATGTATACAAAGTGAGGTTTTTTCATTCAGTTTTGATAATGGAATTATGTTCTGTGCTTCTTCCCAAGTGAGTCAATCATTATTTCAATTATAAAATAATGCATACTTAGGACAAATGAAAAGAGTCACATGATCTCCCATCCTGCCCTTCTACCCACAAGTCCTTCTCTCTAGAGGTCACTACTTCGGTCGTGTTTCCTCTGCTTCATTTTTGTAAATCCACTGAGCATCCCCCTCCCTTGGATGGGAGCACTGAGAGAAAATTCTATTATGTGCATAGGATCAGCTTCATATCAGAATAAATCACAAGAAGCAAGCAGGTAGATTTCCCTTCATCACTTCACATCACAACTCCCCTGTCAAAATAAGAAAGATTCCTCAAAAGCCACAGGATATGTACCTTGGCTTTCTTCAGGAAAAATGGTGGGAGTTTTTAGGTTGTTACTTTTTTAAGAATGTGGCTTAGCTTGATGTTAGCTTAGGAGAAATATTTTGTTGCCAGTGGTTTTGCAAACGCAGGTCTGGGGAGAGGAGTTGGGTAGTGACTGACCTACCCATTGGTCTCTTAGAATTCCTGAGGAAATTCCTGATATCTACTCTCTTTCCAGAGTGTGGCAAAGAGAGTCTAAGCTCAAAGAGTCTCTGCCTGAGAAAGAGTGAGTCCCATCTCTACCTCAGTTTTCCCTTACGTGAGGATCCCTTTTTTTCTGATTTATATGTACTTCAATTGTTATTCTTTCCAGGGAATCAAAAAGAAGGTTGACATTGATCTAAGTATCATTACTTATTGATCAAAATGGATTAAATGAAACTAACAACATCTGATTTAGTTTTATAATTTACATTAAAAACATACAGTACAGAGGTGCCTGGTGAATCAGTTGGTTAAGCATCCAACTTTAGCTCAGGTCCTGATCTCACGGTTCATGAGTTCAGGGCCTGTGTCAAGCTCTGTGGTGACAGCTCAGAGCCTGGATCCTGCTTCTGATTCTGTATCTCCCTCTCTCTCTGCCCCTCCCCTGCTCACACTGTTTCTCTCTCTCAAAAATAAATAAATATTAAAAAATTTTTAAATACAGTAGATTACATATAGAAAAAAGCATATTTTCTCACTGAAGAATTACAAAATAGAAGTAAAAATGAAAATCATATAAACCTTTATTGATATTTTTAATGAATGAGGAGAAAATAAGTTTACAATGCATTTCAATTATGTCATTTCTCATTTTCAAAAAAAAAGGTGTTCTAAAGAAAAGGATAAATATAAAAAATAAAATTGGGTTAAATATACGATATAATTTGGGTTCCATGTTCTGGAAAGAAGTTACATCTTATGAACAACAAAGTTGTTATGTTACATGTTAGATTTATGGAGAATTCAGCAAAGAAGATATTATTTCTACACATCGTCACCTATTGATCAAAATAGTGTAATCTTACATGATCAGTCTTTTTATTTCCAGAATAGTCTCAATAAATGTAGCCATTTCTACGTTTCATAAAAGAGTTTTCATGTCTATGAAAAGTATACAAATTAGGTAGTGACTTAGTTATTCTGATATATTCAGTTAAATCAGATGAGGCATGTCAGCAGAACTGTCAAAAGTTGTTTCCTTCCTTAGAAGTTTACAATATTGGTGCAGATGAATATGTTCTGACAGTTGAAAGAAATTTCATGACTAGCAGAAACCACTGCCTGGAGAATTATCTTCTGTTGTCAAGTTCATGTTCTTTGTACTACAAATTTACTGTGTTAACTACTTTGCTAGGAAGTCAACTATAAATAAGGAAAATCAGAACATCATGATTAATTTGGAAAGTATATCTCAGTATTTGTATTGATATCCTCATATATGTTTTATCACTTCTATTTAATAAAAAAATCAGAATTATATGATGATTGAGTCTTTTGATATATGGACGATTATCAAATGATAGGCCCAGTGATTAAAATAAAACAACATAAATTCCCCTAAACATGTACACACACATTCATACACACACAATGGCCTTAATAACACTTGAGGGAATGAAAAGATATCCAGGGTGTCTATTTAGTATTATCTATGTGTAACCACTATTTACATAGAACCCTTATTATATGCAACCATATAATGTGTACATGTGTGAACAGATACCTACACATATATATGTATTTCATTTCTATACCTATATTTAATTTTGTCCCTGACCCATCTTTTTTTAAGCTTATTTATTTATTTATTTATTTGGAGAGAGAAAGAGAGAGTGTGAACAGGCAAAGGGGCAGAGAGAGAGGGAGAGAACCCCAATCAGGCTCTGCTCAGCATAGAACCCGATGTAGGGCTTGATCTCACAATTGTCGAGATCGTGACCTGAGCTGAAATCAAGATTCAGACGCTCAAGACACTGAGCCACCCAGGTGCCCTCGTCTCTGACCCATATTAATACTTGTTCCCAGAAAAGCATTATGATGTGAGGGAAGAAAACTGGCCTGGAATTTAGGAGGTACAATTCTAGTCTTCCTCTATCACTCAAAACTTCAGAAATGTCTAGATGAACTCTAAGGTTCCTATCTCTTCTCACATTGTGTGGCTTCACATGTAATTCCAATAAAAGACAAATATCTTCTCTGAATTTTTCTAAATTGTAAAATAATTGTTATAGAAAACTACTAAAGTTTTTTTCTCAGTTTTAATCAATATTTTCTCAAATTTATAGCTTCTTTGCAGGATTATTTTTATCCAAAAAGCAGATACAATGACCATTATTTTTTGGCAAAAACATGTAGAATGATATCTCAGTATCATAAATATAATCTTATTTTAAAATTATATATATAGCTATAAAGCTATATAAATATATTATGTCACTTTTTGTACCTCTTTTTATTTTTTATTATAGTATTTATTTCCTTTTTGATGTCCTCTTTTCCTATATAGACTGAGTTCACTTAATCGTTTTAAATGTTTGTTTGTTTTGAGAGAAAAGGGAGCAGGCAAGGGAGGCAGAGAGAGAGGCAGTGTCAGTGCAGAGCCCGACATGGGCTTGATCTCAGGAACTGTGATATCATGACCTGAGCAGAAATCAAGAGTCGGACAGTGAACCGACTGAGTCACCCAGGTGCCCCTTCACTAATTATTTATTTATTCACAGTTTTCCTATGGTAGCAGACTTACAAATGTTTCCACCTAGGGAGTTTGTGATGATTCTGCTGAGGAAATTCACTTCAACTATACTCAGGAATAGGGGGAGTAATGCCAGGCTAGTTTGGTGCTTCAGTGGTCTATCTGCTCATCAGATTATGGTCAAAACCCTATTTATCTTATGTTCTTATATGTATCATAGGGAAGCATCTCAAGTCCTGACAAATCAAGGTTGGCACACAGCCATATCCAATAATTCCCAAAGAAGCAAATATTTAACTTGGTCACACCAGTGTAGTTGATTCACAGGGCTGGTTACTGACATGCACGTCAAGAACGTGCACAAATAACGCTGAAGTTACTGATTAAAAAAAAAAAAAAAGGAAAGGAATGTTTTTAAGTTCAAGCATTTATTTCATGTTTGAAATATTTTTAGTTCTTAGTTTTTACTTTTGCACATTGTCGGGGGCCTTCTGGACTTGGAACACACATCAATAAGTATTATTCTTCTATAAACAGTTCCTCTCTGGTAGTAATGAGGAGCCCAGGGAGGTTTATAAAATTTATTAAGCCACTAGGTTACCATTTAGAATATATTAAACAGTATTAATAATAATAAAAAAATAGGATTGGGGAGAAAGACCATAAAGACATAATAAAGCTAAGATGCCCAAGGGGGACAACACAATGCTTTGGCCCTCTGTAACAAGATTGCAAAACACAGTTAAAGAAAATTAGTATTTCATCTGTGATGATAAAACTTGCAGCATAATTGAATTTAAAACTCAACTCAATATAGTTTAAGATAATTCTACCAAAGTCCCCGGTGTACTCCAACAATAATGCACTAAATGGCATCATTATATCTTGGAAGAATTAGTGACATTGTTCAGATTCTAATAAATTTGTCAAGAGGTGAGAAACTAGCTCTGCAGATTCTAAAGTGTGACATTTTGCTTCATTTTAAAAGGCCACCATTTGGGGAATTATCTGAATAATTCAGGTCTATAACTCTTTTGACTGAGATACCAAATAATTGAGAACGGTACACTGGCTGGTATAATCTAAAATTTTGCCTTCCATCTACACTTCTCCCTTTCGGCCACAATTAAGCATGGGCTGCAACACAAGAGGAAGTGCTCTCTTGTGATTAGTATAGAATTCTTGCCTCATAACAACATACTGAACTAAAAACAACAATAACAAAAATGTGTAGTACATAAAGGGTATCTAGTAAATGTGAACCAAAAAAAAAAAAAAAAACAAAACTTACCAATGTTGAGAATGAAAGCTATGCATAAATTGCTTAGTTTATGGGTTATTTTATTAATAGCAAATCATAGGAAATTAGAATAATGTTTTCTACCAAAACCTTGAAGTGAACCATGAAAAATATGAATAAAACAGGGCATAAATATCTTACAACACTTTTTGTGGACTTTACAAACTAATTATCAAATCAAGAGGGCTTTTGCGTAATGGGAGAAAATGGGGACAAACCCGATATGTTGTAAAATTTTGGATGATCTATGAACACATGAAGTTTGTAGGGTAGAGGCCAACCAGAAATGAGTTAAGTGAAACTAGAATAGTGCATGTCAGCAGAGTTAAAACACATAATCTGCTTGCAAAGTTTAAAACAATAATGTCCTCCATATCCTTTAAAGTCAGGCTGAAGTCACATGTTTTCCAAACCTTTGGCATATATTGCCAGTCAAAAATAATCTTTCCCTCCGTTGTTCTGCTTTTGTAATTTGTCTGTAATTCTATTTTAATTCTTATTGTAGCCTGCATTGCATTATATCTCTTTATACATATTTTTGTTTTCTAAACCATACCGCAAGCTGCCAGAAGGTAGGATCCTTTTTACTCTTCACAATAACAGTTGGCTGAACAGGATTAACGGACTTGATGAGAATATAAGTGTGATCTAGCTTGGACAACTGTCACTCCATTTCCTTCCAGAGTTGATTAAGCTGATCTGGCAGCCTAGGCTGGAATCCCGTGGCTTCCACGTAGCTCTTTGTTGTACATGCTTAGATGAATAGGCAAACTTCTCAGAGAAAGAAACTACTGTATGTACTTGAATAGAGTTTATTCCATTGAATGGTAATTATGGCATAACCTATAATTAATTTGAAGGTCAGACATATAGGATATATATCTTGTACTGTTCCGAGAATATCAACATGACATGAAGATATGGCACAATCAAGAGCAATGCAGAAACAGGCTTAATTTCTTGTGTATATGTGTATATACATATATCAAATATACATTTTATGTCAAATATTTAAATACGTGCCAACTGCATCTAATATCATCAGCACATGCACATAGCTTAGTCAATTTTATACATATGATGCTATATTATTATGCACCATCTAGATAAGTAATGGAGAAAGTACGATTAATTCAGAATATGAAATAAGATCTTGTGCCAATCTACTGAAGCGATTTAAACCGAACAATGACTATTGTAAACCAAATCATAACGGGTTTTTTGGAATCCTGAATACAAAAGCCATATCCTAGGCCTGTTTCAAATGAAATGATATTTTGTAAATGTCTACTATATTCAGCATCTGATTCATTGGTAATCTATATTGTTTAAGTGGTTTTAAGAGCCGTTTTCAAGTCATACACTCAAAGCTGAGAAAAAAATGAACAGGCAAAATTCTTCAATTTTCTCTGCTTGATTTGTAGATCTTCTCACTTTTGTAACTGCTGATGCCCTGGATTAGTTCAAATTTCTGAGAAGTAATATCTGATTGGCCAAGCTGATCACCACAATTATTGTCTGGGTAGAATTTTCAATATCAGACAGCTTATGATCCCTGGCCATCTTCTGTGTTATCTGGCATTGGGTTAGGTGCCACAGAGGACCTACCACGTTTGGCTTTTGGAGTGAATTATGAAGTACTGAACAGGGCCATTCTGTGGCTTTACTCAGCCCCTGTTAGGGATGGAGCAGTTTCCTACAAAGGAATGACGAGATGGCAGAAACCAGGATTGATCTGTCCAGTAAATATATTTTCTTATGCACATATTTAAATGTGGCCAAACTATGTGCGTGCCAAACTGGAAAATCATCTCTGAATCTGTAAAACATATGAAAATCTGAAAGCTAAGTACCCAGTGGAATTTAAGGAGAAAATAATATGTCCCCATTAAAAAGAGCTATTTTTCTTAATTGGCAATATTTCCTAGTGCATTTCTTTTTATCCTTTCCAACAAAGCATAAGTAAAGCATTGACACCTGGAATGTTTGGCAAATGCATTAGTCGTGGCACACAGAGAGATGAATAGTTGGCAGACACGTGCTGAAGTCTGGCATATCACCAAACCGAGAGATGATTCGATGCCTGAGATACGACTGCTTTCCTTTTTACCTAAATTGGGCTTTGTATTTAATGGCACTTCAACAAGAACAGCAAGGTTATGATTTTAGGAAGGTGCAGGGGTGTAGAAGGCAGCAATAGCTGCCGCCCTCTCCAGTAAACAGATGCGTGACACTACGAAAAAGACTGTCTTCAGTTGAAAAGAGATCCCCTGTTTCAGTGGGAAAGTTGATGAGCCACGACTAGGTAACATGAAGAGAAATTAAACAAGCAGAAACATACCACCCTCTCCCTAAATCAGCCAGGAATTAGCACAGGAAGGCGATACCCATTCTAGACACATCAAGGGAAGTAAGTCTACACAAGTACATTCAAGGCTCTGGAGGATCAGAAACTGAGATAACCACTGGGTTACCGAGTGAAAGGCCACAGCACTCTGTCTGCAATTGCCAGGATCACAACTGTGCCTCACGCCATGACCTTGGGGACAACAATAGCCGCATGGCCTGCCCCTGCCTCTGAGCCCCAGCTCTCTCTGACCTGGCTACCACAGATGGCCTTGGTCTCACTTTCATCTGCCAAGTTTTACACGAGGGAATGTACTTTGTACCCAGAACTTCATCCCTAAGGGCATCTGAGGGATGTGCTATCTAGCCAAGGCATAGGGTAGAGATGAGAAAACACTGTTTCTCACATACAGCAGTCTTGCTCAAATACTTTCATCTCTCATTTAAGTCTTTCTTCCGTATCTTATTTTTCCCTTTTACTCACTATCCTTTTCTATCAATTATCCACACACACGCACACACGTACACACGCACACACACAATCGTAAAAATAAAATCTCTGATTCTGACAAACAGTGTATCATTTGGCAGGTAACAGGAAATGTTAATCTATTTTACATCTTCTTTTTGTGTGTCTATTATGGTAGCTAAGACCTCGTACTATGTTGAATAAAATTGAAGGTATTAGACACATACATTTCTGACCTTAAAGATGATGCTTTAAATATTTCATCATTGTTTGCTTTAGGTTTTCAGTGATTATCCATTATAAGTTCAAGAAAGTCTCCTTTCATTTCTAGTTTTATATCAACTTTCTATGACAAATGGGTATTGACATGTGTCCATGCATTTATTGAATGCCTGGAAATAAGCACATGATTTCTTTTTCTCCTTTAATATGTTGGTATGGAAAGTCATATTGCTAATCAAAGTACCTGGTTAAAAGAAGTTGGTTAAGAGAACATGGTATTTTTGGTGTCAGGGTTTTACCAACTTGTTTAACAAATTTGAGAAACATGCCATTTCTTTTTGTTTTCTTTCTACCTCAATATTTTGACAGACTCTTGAAAAATATTCTTAATATTTTGACAGACTCAGACAGGCTGCTTCTGTTTTGCTTTTGTTTTCCTCCCGTGCAAGAATTTTAAATTAATCATTAAGTCAATCCTTTGATAGCTGTAAAACTAGTCAGAAGGTCAATTTCTTCTTATTTCAGTGTTTTTTTTTTTTTTCAGAATGAATGTCTTAGGAGTTTTCAAGTTTAATGTTATAAATTTATTCATGTATTTTCTCATTTTCTTTTTGAACTCTTTTATATTAAACTAGAGGTTTTTTTATTTGATTGGTTTTCTTAACTTGGTTTTTCACTCAGTAGAGGCTGAGGTACAATGTTTATTCAGGTAGTTTATTTTGGAGACCAGCCCCAACAGCTGGAATGAAGAATCAGGGAGACTGATACAGGGATGGCAGGAATGTTAACATAATTATGAATTATCCAAATCACCACTGTGGGTTATAGGAGTGTACAATTGTGCCAAAACATCCTGGGAACTATACAGAAAGCCTGTGAGAAATAGCTGTCCAAAGGATGGAAGGTGGGACACGTAGCTATCAGCTTCTGTGCCCTTTAACCAAGGGTTAAAGGATTGCCTGTCGGTTGCCTGTAGGATTGTCTTGTGCTTTCCTCAGTTCTTGTAATACACATATCCCGCATAAGTCTCCACCAATGGCCACCGCACTGGAGGGGACTCAGGCAGATCATTGGACTATGTAACCTGTTTTTTGAAGTGGGCCACTTTTCTCAAAGAGAGTGTTAATACCCATGCAGAACTATCCCCCACAACCAGCACTGGCATCAGAAGTGTCATTGAGAAGAAACAAAAGCATCTGATACAGTCTACCTTTTGCATAAATCCTTTTGCATTTATGGCCCAAATTACGTTTTTGCTACTGCTGGGGATTCATGGTAATAGCCTATAATCTTCCCAAATACATAATGCACGAAGGGTAGTTTAACAAGCTCTAGTTCCTGCGACTGCCATTGTTTACATGACCACAATTGATAGTCATAATTTCTCTCCTCCAATATTCTAGATGTTCCTTTCCTTAGCCAAAATTGACAGTAATCCAGGTTGCATTCCTGTGCAGTGACCCAGACTTTCATCCCAAAAAAGTTTGAGCCTTTGATTGCCTTCCCTTGATCAAACCGTAGCTGCTGAAGTTTCATATTCTCTGTTTTCATTGACAGTGGAAGTAACATGATATGTTTCGGTGCCCTCTTCATCTGGCAGAAATCATTGCTTCTTATGGTAATCAGTAGGTGTAACATCGACCCTGTGGCAAGTGAAGCCTAAAAGATTTACTGTGTGACCCTTTAGAAAACATGTTTGTCAATCTTTGTTGTAACTGGACCTTCAATAGGCCATTGCAACATGTAAGATTTTTGGTCTTTGGTCTTTGGCCATGGACCCCCACTGCTGCATCTATTTTATCACAAAATATGTCTTTCCATTGAGGTGATGTTATAAATTATCGATCACCTGTCAATAATTCAGGCTTTTCCTAAACTGTTGGATGGTACTGCTGGCAAAAGAACTACAGGCAGAGAAAAAAAAAAAACCTGTATCTGGAATAAATGGTTAAGTCCCCTGAGTCTGCACCGCTGGGGTAGAAGGAGAACCCAGGCATTTCACTTGTTGCTATGGAACTACGTAGTCTTGTAAGATGGTTCCGTATCAAGGGCTCAGCATTCATTTTGTTACTGGCAGTTTAGTTATTCTGAAGTGGCAATAGTTGTATTGGCTCTCTCTCTTACTGAGAGAGAACTCGTGTGGCTGAGTCCATGCAAAGCCCCATCTCTACGGACACTCTATTCATAGACCCATTGTGCAAACTCTCTGGGGGTCAGGAACAGCGACTTGCTGACATCTGCCAGATAAATATTTTCCACCTGGTTGTTAAATGCCTCTTCTGCAGCGAATGCTTCTTGGTGGAGCTCACTTAACACAATTTTATGTCCACTCTCATCGGTCTATTGCACACCTTTCCCCAAGATCTCCTTGTCACCAATTTTGCTCCTTCAAGACAGAAAGAGCCATGCATTCCAGCCTCCAGGAATCTGGAATATATATCAATCTGTATATTGATACAAAAGCAATAATTAAGTGGACTCCTTGAAACTAGTTGGAGTATTTCCCCTCTCCTTTGTCCTTGCTCCTTAAATTGTAATCCTCCAACAAACAGCATTAACTGTAAAGTCTGGAGCTTTTTAGAACTTTAGAATCTCAATCACCACCCCTGTGCCCCTCCGTCAGAATCTGCATTTTAACATGATTTCTAATCGGTTGTCATATAAACATTAAAATGTGAGAAAAACCAAGATAGTCTTTCTATATTATAATGCAATTATAAGCTAATAACATGAATAACTCTTTGATCATGGATTTTTTTCATTTCTCCCTGAGGTTTTCTCAAATATTTCAAAGCTCTTTAATTTGATATACACAAATTTTAAATTGTAATTCACTCTTGTTTTATTAAAAATATATGTTTTATGATAACTGCATTTTTCTTAAAAATTTTTTGTCTTAAAGTCTATTTTGTTTGATACTAACACAACTCTTCTCAGCTTTATTTTTGTAACTATTTTTCTAGTAGATTTGAAATCATATATTTTTACCATTTCCATGTCTTTATTTTCAAACTTTGTATGTCCTTATATTTTAGGTGTGTCTCCCATAAGTAGCATGTATCTTTTCTGAATATTATAACAATTTTTAAAATAGTATATTTAGCAGATTTAAATTTGTTGTGATTTTCAATGTATTTTGATATACATATATTTGATATATTTGATATATTTTTGAGATCTTATTTTGTGCTTCCTTACTCGTTGCCTTGCTTTGGTATGATATTTTCTTTTCCAAGTTTATATTGTTCTATTCACTTGTAAACTGTATACTCTGTATCTTTTTTTTCCAGTGGCTAAACTTGAATTTTGCCAGGCATACCTTACAAAGTCAACCAGTAAATTTAATACTCATATACTCTCTTCACAAATAATAACAGATCTTAGAATACTTCAGCTTCTAATCCCAGCTGAAAATGGTGTTTATCCAGATTTTAGTTTACCTTGTATTTATTTCTTAACCACACAAATTAAGCATTATCATTTTTTTTATTCAGACAAAGCTTCTTACATTTATTCTTTATATGCCCAAGTCTATCTATTTTTTTTAACATTTTTTGTTTCTCACTGTAGATATTCCTTGTGGGATCATTTTCCTTCCCCCTAAAGTATATCATTTACAAGTTTCTCTAGTGAGGTTTGGTTGGTAGTAAACTCTTTATTTTGTTCATGTCAAAATGTTTTTAATTTGCAATTACTCTTGAAGGATTATTTTTCTAGGACCCAAATTAAAAATTTGGAGAATGTTTTCACACAGAATTTTGAAGTTCTAGATTTCATTTTCATTGGTGAGAAAGCCAGTAAAATTCTAGCAATATGAATTTCATTCATTTTACAGAATATGTTCATGTTTTTCCTGGCTGCTCTTCACATCTTTATCTTTGACATTCTGCGGTTTCATCATGATGACTTAGATGTGGACTTCTGTTGGGTTAATATTTTTCAGATATACTGTTTTGTTTTGCTTTTAGATATATTGTGTTTCATTATCTCTGGACTTAATTTGTATTTTGGAAAATTTTCAGCCATTATTTTTGCAAATTTTGTCTATTGGTCATTCTCTTCTCTCCTGAAACTCCAGCTGGAGATGGAGATGAAAGAAACCTGTTTATTCCACTCAGAACACTTTGGACAATAAATATATGGGGTATTTTTTCCTCACACCAACCAGTTCCTTAATTCTCTGCAAATACCAACTGAGTCCTATAATTTAATTCAATTTTGACACTAACTATCTGGAGTCAACACAAACCCACAGGTTGGGGGCTCTGTCCCATAAAACTGCCCCCCTACTTCAGATGCCAGTTGCAAGTAATAGGTTTCTAAGGTATTTACACTTCGGTCCAACTTGGCTATAAAATTGGGGGCTCCCACCCCCTTCCAGTTTGGTAATTTGCTGGAATGGCTCACAACATTCAAGAAAACATTTATTTACATTTAGTGGGTTATTATAAAGAATATTATAAAGGACACAGAAGAAATGCCAGATGAAGAGATACGTAGAGTGAAATCTGGAAGGATACTGCATGCAGGAGCTTCTGTCCCCCTGCAGTTGGGGCGCAATACCCTCCTCGCATGTGGATGGGTTCACCAACCTGAAGGCTCTCCAAACCCCATTGGTTAGGATTTTTATGGAGGTTCATCACTTAGGCATGATTGATTAAATAACTGGCTACTGGCGATTAACTCAATTTCCAGCCTCTCTTCCCTCCCTGGAGAATCAGGGGTAGGCCGGAAAGTTCCAACCTCTCATCACACAGTTGGGCTTTCTGTTGGCCAGCACTGATCCTGAAGCTATCTGGTGACCCCCAGCAACCAGTCATCTCATTAGCATACAAAAAGACACTCCTCACTCAAAGATTTCAAGGGTCTTTAAAACTTTTACATCAAGGGCTGGGACCAAATGTTATAACAAAGGATGTTCTTATCACCCCTATTACTTAGGGAATTACAAAGGCTTTAGGAGCTCCTGCCAGGAACCAAGAACAAAGACCAAATATTCAGTTCTAATTATATCACAGTGTCAGAGTAGACTTGATCATTCTTTATTACATGTCTCAATATCTCTTTTATGTTTCCTGTTTCCTTAGTTTTCTGTGCTGAATCCTGGGGAATCCTTTCAGCTTTAATTTCTAGGTTATTGATTCTCTCTTCAGCTGTATATCATTTTGATGCAGGCAGGCTGGGTCCGAGGACCCAAACAGAGGACCTCCCGACAAGCCAAGATTCGCTGGCTGTGCGCAGGATGGAAATAAAATGTGAGCCAGCAGGAGATGAAAGCAGAGTTTACTGAAGGTACAGAGAGAGTGCGAGTACAGACAGGGTGTCTAAAGACTCAGAAAGGAAGGGAGATAGAGTCTCATCTTTGGTAGGGGTCTGGTGTTTTTATTGAGGATTGCAGTCTGATATATGTGTCCTCTCAGGCATCTGGGAACCAGTAGAGCAAAGACAAGGGCCCAGGTGTTATTCCTTGGAGTCAGGGGGGTCTTGGAGTCAAGATGTCTAGGATTGGTGGTCTGGAATATGCTTATGATGGCTTTGTCCAGTCTTTCTCACCTGGTCCTTCCCTAGATGTTATCTATTCTAAAGAAATCATTAACTCCTTGTTCCTTCTCTCTTAAAATTTTTTTTTTAATGTTTATTTATTTTTGAAAGAGAAGCAGAGAGACAGAGAGAGACAGAGTGCCAGTGGGTGGGCGGGGTGGGGGGGGCGGGAGAGAGAGAGAGGGTGACACAGACAGAATCTGAAGCAGGCTCCAGGCTCTGAGCTATCAGCACAGAGCCTGATGCCCCGCTCTAACTCAAAACAAGATCATGACCTGAGCCAAAGTCAGACTCTCAACAGACTGCACCACCCAGGTGCCCCACCTGTTCCTTCTAAGGAGGATATATATACTATTTGCATTCTGGGCATGTGTAAAGTTTGGTGCTGGTCTTAGGAAGAATGGAAGCAGGAAAAGGAGGAAAAAGCAGACTTTTATAATAAGAGTCCTTAAGTTTCCCTATCTGAATTTTTTTTCCCCATTCTTTGCCGGATTTTCTTTTTTTCCTACAAGTTCTAATTTTCTTCTGTGCCTGTTTATTTTGGTTGTCACTTTATAGTACTTGCTGACTTCATCTTTTGTCTCTTTAAACTGCCACATGTAGATCTACTATATTTACATCTAATAATTCCATTTTCCCCTAAGGATGGTTTAAGTAAATTCCTTCTTTTTCCTATTGACTTTCTCTCATGATGGCCTATTATGTTTTGTTTTATATATAATATTTTGCTCACATGTAATTGAACTAAGTATTAACCATTGAGAACTCAATTCATGGCAATCCCAAAGTGCTACGCTGGAGCATACCTTCCTCAGGGAAGTTGTTGATTTGTTTCTTTCTAGCATCAAGGGCCACTGCAAAACTAAACACTTCAGTGTTATTTCTTGTTTTGGATTCCCCCCAGGGGTGGTGGTGGGGGGATGGATAATATAAATTAATGTTCCTGATCCATCTGGGAGCAGGCCTATGGTGACAAAATTTGGAGCATGGTGATTAAGTGATGATGACAAGATGACGATGACCAAGTTTTCTCCTCAAAGCACAACAGAGAATGTTAGGGTTTCTTTTGGTTTCATTTTAGCCAAAAAAAACCCCCCAAAAAAACAAAAACAAAAAAACAAAAAAAAACCCTTTCCTAGAAAGCTCCCCTTTTAGTTTATTTTATTTTATTTATTTTTTTTTAAATTTTTTTAACGTTTATTTATTTTTGAGACAGAGAGAGACAGCATGAACAGGAGAGGGTCAGAGAGAGAGGGAGACACAGAATCTGAAACAGGCTCCAGGCTCTGAGCTGTCAGCACAGAGCCCGACGCGGGGCTCGAACTCATGGACCGTGAGATCATGACCTGAGCCGAAGTCGGATGCTTAACCGACTGAGCCACCCAGGCGCCCCAATTTTATTTTATTTTTTAGGTATGACGTTTCTCATGACCCTAGCTTTATAGGTTGTTACTGATCAGCTTGTCCCTCCCCCACCAGTTAAGCCCTGGAACCTCAATATACATATGACCATGACTCTTTTGTGATAATCAAAATCTTCCATCATCTTCACACTCCTCAAATGTAAGGTTGACCATTTTCATGTGCTTACCTGGGTATCACCTATACTGTACCATCTCAGTTCTTCATTTGCCTTCTCATTTCATATGCATCACACTTTCATAAAAAGTAAATTGTTGCTTTATAGTTATTAAAAATAAGAAAAAAATGTGTATTGTCAATTGCCTACTACATTATTCTATTAAGACAGAATTAGAAGGAGAAATTTTCAAAACAAAAGGAAGGATTAACTGTGACTTACAAAGACCAAGTGCCTATTTAAAGAGGATTCTGTATTTTTTTTTTTTAATTCTATGTTTTCTGTTACGAATGAGAGACACTCTTTCTACATGGTTTGGAATGTTACAGTCTTTCAAAGGGATTATTTTACTATGAAGTATCTTATTAACAAACTCTACCCACACAGATTATTTTGAGAATAGAGCAAGAAAATTTCAAGTACAAAATGTTTAGAAATTGTATGTGTCTTCAGTAACAATTTTTTCCTGTTTGTAAAAGATTCCTCTCTTCTATTGTTCCATGAATACATGCTTCCAGACGTTTAAACAATTAGTGAATGAATCCTTTCTGACAAAGTAATTTTGTTAAGTATAATGTATATGAATCTAACTTCCTCTGAAAACATCACTCTCTTAACATCTTAAAATTAGTCTAAAAACTAATCATAATTAGTTTCCATCATAATTTATTTATATCCAGTAATATAAGGAATAGTGACATAGTTTCAAGATCAATTTCTTTTGCTGTGCTTATTTATCAATCCACTCCACTTTTCCTGGGAAAGAAAGTAATTAAAATGATATTTTTTGAGTAATCACTTCAACACTAGAGAGTAGATTATGATATGTAAGGATTAACTTGTCTCTACACAAGTTTTTGTTTCATATTCTGAGAAGCAAAGCTTTTTAAATGTTCTATTAACTTTCTTGGGAAAATGCAATGGATTACTATTTCCTTAAAATTGATCCATGCAAACTTAGCTTAAAATATGTACTGGGTTTTCTTTTCTTTCTTCTCTTCTGCTTATTTTTTTTCCCATGTCTTTCTTTCTCTATTTTTTTTCTCTTGATTTTCAAAATCTTCAAAAAAAGAAAAAAACTAAGATGTAATTTCTTCTGCAGTATTTTGTGTTGACACCTAAAATTTGACCAGAAACAATTCTGCTTTAAACATTCAAGAGTGTGTGTCTGTTTTCAATATGAACTGAAACGTTAGGGAAAACATTTTAGACTTACACAGTCTTAAACAGTGTTGCCTGCCAGAAACTCCAAGCAGCTGCAAAACTCACTAATGAAAACTGGGCTGCTTTGAACAGAAATGGCGATCAAATGTCTTTACAAATAGAAACGAGAGGCGAGCATAATTAACAAACTTTATAGTGTACTAACGTATATTTCTGTGACTTTCTCATTCTTTCCATCGACACTGACAAAGAGAAAGTGTGTTAATTTTGCAACCTTCAAAATGATGGGTGGCAGAGATTAGTCACCTCTCACTCATGTCACTCACACTCAAAACCGACTCCAGTTTAGATCTGGCAAGAGACTGGAGAGATTTTAGAGTCAGGATATCCAAAGCTGAGAAAGCAATTTTTTCTTGGGATTACACAGAATTGATCAAAGAGTGGGAAATTGCTGTACTGTGCATTGAGGCTAGGAAAAAGGTTTAAAGCGAACATTTATTTGGTCTCCCACCCATGTGTGACTCCACTTCTGTGACTAGAAAAAAATGTGTTAACAAAGGACAACAATATTTCATCTTTTTTTGTGTGTGGAATTATATATATCCATCAGGGTGGAGGCTGTAGGGTGAGGGTCAGACAGAACATAATAAAAATATAAAGGAGGTGAGAAGCCATATTTCTCCCAGTTAGTGCCTTTCCACATGATCTGGTCATGCAACTGACTTACACAATTATTGAAGGATAATAATAAATTTGAAACCACTTTTATATAAGATTCTGAATGTTCTTTACAGTTCTTATAAAACTTCAGCACAATGTAGTACAAAAAATGCTTGAAAGATAATTTTGGGATAATTTTTCCAACCCCAAATATGAAAAAAATTGAAAGCCAAATAATATAGGAACAATTTTCCAAACTACATAGTATGGTAAAATTGAGAAAGCAGTTAAGTAGCAACACTTAAGCCAGAATTAAATGACGCATCTTAAAGAAATGACTCTTTTCCAGCAATTGTGTTTAAAATCCACTTACCTAACCAATTTTTTTTAATTACCCCAACCAGATGTTTTGTTGTTGTTGTTGCTATCAGTATGATCTACACCATGGCTTCTCACACTTAAAGTTCATTGAGATCACTAGAGGATCTTGTTAAAATGCAAATTCTAATTCAGACTCTTCCATTTGGGACCTGAGATTCTGCATTTAAAATAAACTCTTAGATTATTTGGACACTGCTGGCATTTCTAGACTTTGGATAAAAGGATCTACAAATCTTTGCGTGATTTCACACAGGATTGACAAGGAAAATATTCAGTAATTAGGTAGTAGAGTTTGTGTTACTTTGCAAGATCAACTATAGATATTTTTTAATACAGGGAAATTATTTTGAGTTTTCTTGAAAGCAAAGTAATTCATGTGCTTATATCCTTGCATTGGATGAAAAATGCCTCCTCAAATTAGATACAGCTATGCAGTTCTATTTGTCATCTGGGTGTCTATGTTGGAATGAGCTATAAATATTTGTATCTTTATTTTGAAAGGATACTCTGTTAGAACATTTACATGGCTCAGGATCTGAGGGTGTTTCTGAAGAAGGATTGGTTATAAGATATCTTCTCAAAACCAAGAACCCACAAAAGGCATTTCTTTGCTCTTAAATGACAATTTAAAAAGTAGATAATCCTTAATTGTGACAGTCTGGGACTTTCCTGACACAAAATACTATGAAAATAGAAATATAGTATTTTGTTAACTTTTGGCTACTTATTTAGAATCTCCTTCCCTGGAGGAATTATATATATATATATATATATATATATATATTCCATATATATTCCATATATATAATATATATATATATATTCCATATATATTCCATATATATAATATATATATATATATATATATATATATATATATATATATATGGAAACAGTGCCTTTAGCAACTTTTTATGGATTCAGTTGTTGTTCTTTTAAAAACAAAGCTGTAGTTGTAATATTTGCCTGAAAACTGTGGTATTCTTTCCTTTCCCCAGGTAGACCATCCAATGCAATCTCATCCTTCTTGAGAGTAGGCTTTCATTTCCTTCCCATCTCCTATTAGGCCATAGTTACTCACCTTTCATTGCACATGAGTGCTATTTCCAAAGTTATCTGTACAAAGGAGAAAGATTTAAAAGTACATATTAGATTTTTTAATTTATATTTTATTATTATTATTACTATTATTATTATTATTTTAGAAATTTAAGCAGTGGCAAGACTGATTTGTGTTTCCAGGAGGAAGAAAATCAGTTGAATTTTAGACATTTTATTTGTGGTCACTTTAAAAATGAAGATGTCCAAGGAAACAATCAGCAAAAATAAAAGGCAACTGACAGAATGGAAGAAGACATTTGCAAATGACGCATCAGATAAAGGGTTAGTAAGCAAAATCTATAAAGAATTTATCAAACTTAACACCCAAAAAACAATCCAGTGAAGAAATGGGCAAAAGACATGAATAGACACTTCTCCAAAGAAGACATCCAGATGGCCAACTGACACATGAAAAAATGCTCAACATCACTCATCATCAGGGAAATACAAATCAAAACCACCATGAGATACCACCTTACACCTGTGAGAATGGCTAACATTAACAACTTAGGCAACAACAGATGTTGGCGAGGATGCAGAGAAAGAGGATTTCTTTTGTACTGCTGGTGGAAGTGCAAGCTGGTGCAGCCACTCTGGAAAACAGTATGGGGGTTCCTCAAAAAACAAAAATAAAACTACCGTATGACCCAGCAATTACACTACTAGGTATTTATCCAAGGGATACAGTTGTGCTGTTTCGAAGGAACACATGCACCCCCATGTTTATAGCAGCACTATCAACAATAGCCAAAGTATGGAAAGAGCCCAAACGTCCTTCGATGGATGAATGGATAAAGAAGATGTGGTATATATATACAACGGAGTATTACTTGGCAATCAAAAAGAATGAAATCTTGTCATTTGCAACTACGTGGATGGAACTAGAGGGTATTATGCTAAATGAAATTAGTCAGCAAAAGACAAATATCATATGACATCACTCATATGAGGACTTTAAGAGACAAAACAGATGAACATAAGGGAAGGGAAAAATAATATAAAAACAGGGAGGGGGACAAAGCATAAGACACTCATAAATAGGGAGAACAAACAGAGGGTTACTGGAGGGGGTGTGGGAGGGGGAATGGGCCAAATGGGTAAGGGCATAATCTACTCCTGAAATCATTATTGCACTATATGCTAACTAATTTGGATGTAAATTAAAAAATAAATAAATGAAAAGAAATTTAAAAAAAGATGAAGATGTCCACTGGTTAGCTGAATGCACAAGACAGTGTACCAAGAGTAGAAGTAAAGCTAAATGCTGAACTCTTGTGTGAGGCCTGGAAGGAGGGGTCTAGCCACTAAGGTTAATGTTAAGGAGTTGGGTGGGAGACTAAGGCCCACAGTGAGAAGACCACAGGGCAGAGATGAAGCAACAAGCAAATAAGCAAGATATCCATACATTCATGTGTCTGTTTCTCAAGTCTCTGTTTCACTTAAGTTGAAAGAAATGTTAATCTTTGGATCAAGTGATATATTTCAAATTCAAGTACGACATATTAGAATTTAAAAAAAACAACAACATATAACTAGGGGTGCCTGGGTGGCTCAGTAGTTTAAACGTCCAACTCTTGATTTGGGCTCAGGTCATGGTCTCATGGTTGTTGAGACTGAGCCCCGTATCGGGCTCTGCAGTGGGCATGAAGCCTGCTTAAGATTCTTCCTCTCCCTCTTCCTCTGCCCCTACCACACTGGTACTCTGTCTCTGAAAGAAAAAAAAAAAAGTGTCTATAATATAATTTAAAATTTGACAAATATCCCCCTAAAGCTAAAAACCTTATTTACTTGCAATAATTATTTAGAACAAACTAGTTATTGACAATAGTTTCCTTAATATTGTAAGTCTTATGTTTTATCAATATCCAATAGAGAGGTTTAGAATCTCACTATTGAAAAAATAAAAATCATAATTGTTAACATTTATTTAACTTTTGTGGACGTCCTATAAGAAATAAATTACTAAGTAAACTGTTTCATCATGATCGTTATAAATTATCCAATGACTAATTCTATAAAATTATCTAAAGACTAATCAGCCAACTTATACAACAAATGTCTCTCCAAACTTTTGTGTTAACCAGAAATATTAATGTTTTCATTAATTTACAATACAGAAACTTATCAAAGTAGTATTTTAATACCTCAAGCAACTATTAGTAAATGAGTATACCAAAGTGATCTTACTAGAATGATAAAATATTGTGTAAGAAGAAATTTCTAGTATAAATATGAAAAATACAAATGATACTAGAATATGTAATTCTGAAATGTTTTCTAAAATTGTTGATTATTTTTCCCTTTACTTTGCATTGCTTCCTAAAATTTCTCAGAGAACTTCCACTCTGTTCAGGCACAAATGTACTATTTTAGAAGAGAGAAGAATGGGCACACTCTTAGCTTAGGTTGAGTACAGAAATGCTGTGGTGTCACCAAGCTCTGCTGTTTGATGGCAAGGAAAAGGTTTATCCAGCACCATTCCCAGAATATGCCGTATAAATGTAAAATTAAACTGTTTATGATACAAGCTTGTCAAGATGACTTTCACTGTACCTAATAGGGATTTTCTTCTTATACCATCATCTTATATTCAATTCTAATGGTATCTCTGGTTCAGCCACACTTAATTTGTCAATAACTCAATTATCTCAACACACATCTCTTCTTATTCTACTTTCATTTTGGATTTCAACATCAACTTCATCTAAAATAAATTATCTTTGGAAAAAGAAGAGTGATTAGCATATAAATATTATCAGATAAAATAAATGATATCTTGCATAAATATGTTTGGAGAAAATTCAGAAACGTAGTATTGTGCCCTTCTAAATTAGGTGCCTTTTAAATTACGCCTTCAAAATATTTCTCTAGTTTTTTCGTTTTTTGGTTTTTTTTTGGTCTAATTTGAAGAAATGACTCTAATGTTAGGAATTTCAAGCTAAGTTAAGGGAAAAGTCAATAATATAATAGGATAATGGAAAAACAATTTTGTGGGAATGCCTGGTTTTAATTACCTCAAAATACAATGTGATTGTCAATGTTGTTTTTACATTAAAGTTTATTAGGATGACCAAACATCTCAAATTTCTACTCCAAATGATATCTATCCCTTTCTCCTTATCAAATCTCAGAGAAAGATAGAGTACCTGCCATTAAATTTAAGCTTCAGTAAACTCTGAATTTTATCCATATCTCTAATGATCAAAGTGGTCCTTATGCTAACTTCAAATTCTTCTCTTCAGTTTTCTCTCCTCTCTCACTAAGCACCAAGAATTCAGATTCTGTTGACATGCATAACTTCTCTGTATCCTTTTAAATAGTCTCATTTTATTATCCCTATTGTTTTTTTTTTCTTTTTCTTACATAAAATCTTGAATAATCGTATATTTTCTCCCTCATATGTCATCCTGGTCCCAAACATGAACATATATTTTATATTTCTCAACTCCACTTAAATTATTTTTACTGGACTCACTATTCTTCCTTTTTTTTTGTTCACATCCAAAGGCTTCTTTTTAAACTGCTTTTTCACTTCCCCATCTTTTAGGATCTTGATCAGATTATCCTTAGTACACATTTTTGCCTGATATGTGTCTTAAGATTCTCTGGCCATTAGGTACATATTAAGTCAGTTGATGTGTCTTCACTTTTGAAACTCATCTTCATTCTTCAGGTCATTAATTATGTATTTCAAGATTTACTGTTCCTTGACTTGGGTAATTCAGTGGATGCAAAGCCATATCAGATATGGTTCCTGTTCTTGGGCCATTATGGTTCAGTTAGGAAAATGCAACACCATGTACAAAAATATGAATACTAACACAATGTAGCAAAAAAAGTATAAATGGATGGATTTTTGTAGTACTAACATGTTTTTCTCCATTTTGTTGTTGTTAAGGGATTCTTTAGGGGCAGTTTGCTGGCCTTTTCCAATTTAGAAAAATATGTTCACTGTATGTATTCTTCCCATTATTATATCTTTCCATAGAGTCTTGTACAAAAAGGACCTACCTAAAATATCCAGGTAATTTCAGCTTGCAGAACACCAGTCACCCTAAACTATGAAAGGATATGCATGGTTCCTGTGGCTATCAACCTTTGCCACCAAATATTGTGATAAAGTCATCTGTCTATATGAGCTGTGGCCATAAAGCCCTCAAAGTGTTATTCCAACTTCTTGGATGACACAGTACCATAATTTTCAAAGTGAATTAGCGCAGGGCACACCCACGATTAATTGGGCTATAAATATAGATGTGGTAGCATATTTTTTTATTCTATTAAAAGAAGAAGTCTTCCCATTCTCCCTTAGAAATGTTACTCCCAGAGAACATTCTCCTTCAGCTTCACTTCTCTTCTATGAAGCAACACTTTTCCACAAAACCGAAAAGCCCTAGGATTTCAGAATGGCAACTCTCCAGAAAGATAATCCAGTTGGAGTATGTACTGACAGCAAAATTTCAAAATATGACTGAAAATATGAAAATATACCAGAGGAGTTTGCGTCCGACCTGGGGAACGGGGAGGACAGGTGTCCTGTCAGTTACTGGAGCAATGCGGGACTGCCCCCGCAGCTAGAGGTCTGATTGTGTGGGCGCCCACATGCGCAGTGCAGGGAGGAAAAAGAGTTAGAGGAAGGGAGTCGTTCAGGAAGCACAGAATAGAAGAGATGCACCTGCTAGCAGGAATGGTAATGAGGAAAATAAGCAGGAAGCCAACAATGAGGTACATGAAGAAGAGGAAGAAGGTGGTGGGGGAGAAAGAGGAGGAGGAGGGTGATGGTAAGGAAGAGGATGGAAATGAAGAGGAAGAGGCTGAGGCAGCTAGGGGCACCCAAACATGTGAAGATGATGAGGATGATGAGGTCGCTGCCAAGAAACAGAAGACCCCTGAGGATGACTAGACAGTGAAAAGGAAAAGTTAAACTTAACAACGAAAGGACTCCTTGAACTATTCACCCTCCACTTCCTGTCTCAGAATCTAAATGTAGTCGCTTTCCAGTGGAGAGTTGGGACCCCAGCCCAACGCACACAGCGCCCCCTTGACACAGGCTTTCCACCAACCAAAGCCACAAGGAAAGTTTGCACCAGGGGAGGAAAACAATCAAAACTTCCAAGGCCCTGCTTTTTTTCTTAAATTTCCAAAAGTAAAATTTGTTTTTATTGTTATTTTATTTGTATTTTTGTACATATTGTTAGGGGTCAGCCATTTTTAATGATCTCGGATGACCAAAGCAGCCTTCCCAGTTCTCTGTCCTACTTCTGTCTTGACTTGTGGTATGGCCATGTTCATTATAATCTCAAAGAAGAGAAGAAGGGGAAAAAACAAACAAACAAAACAACATTTTAAAAAAAGAAAAAAAGTAAAAACAACAAAACAATTTCTTTGAAAAAGAATTTTTTAAGAAAGTTTATTTATTTTGAGAGAGAGAGAGAGAGAGAGAGAGAGAGAGAGAGAGAAGGGGCGGGGCAGACAGAGAATCCCAAGCAGGCTTCGTGTTGTCAGTACAGAGCCTAACGTGGGGCTCTATCTCACATACCACAAGATCATGACCTGAGCCGAAATCAAGAGTCCAATACTTAACTAATGGAGATACCCTGGCACCCCTCAAAACAACCCAATATATTCCAAGCATTCCAGTAAAGTTTTTTGTGTATGTACTTAGCTGTACTATAATTAGGCGGTTTGTATGACATGGTTAAAAAAGCCAATGATAAAATATTTCTTTTTTTTTCTTTTTCGTCTATGAAGTTGCTGTTTAATTATTTAATTAATTAATTGGCCTGTTTGATGTGTGAAACAATATTGTCCAACAATAACCCAGAAATTTACTTTGCTGAGTTGTTCTGAAAAAAAAATGATATCAGAGGAAAGATTGACCTATAAGCAAAATTTGGAAGGTCACAAGGTGAGGTGCAGATCAAGAGAGGTGAAGAACAGACAGAACCTTGGCTGTAAGAAGAAGAGAGGTTTTTGAACCAAAGCACACATTAATTTGATTGTAAATCTGAGGAAGCACTTCCAAAAAGTGTTCCAAAAAATAGGCTTAGAAGATGATGATCACAGAGGCCAAAAAATGAGGGCTTGTGTGAAGAGAGGAGTGGCCAAATAATTCTGGAATCTCTGGCTTAAAAAAAATTGAGTGTTGCTTTATCAGGCCTTCTCAGACTTTAACATACTTGTTCAGAAATATAAAAAAGTAAGTATAATATGTAGTTGATTGCTACTGGTTTTGTTCTTAAAGCAAATTTAAAATTTGATTGTAGGGTAAAACAAAGCTAAGAGGAGGTTTAATTCAAGGAACAGGACAAAATTCTTTTGAAACATTTTCCCCAGTGCTTCTCATGTAGCCTAACAGGCTGGTTGGCCCCAGCTCTCCATTTCTCTCCCAGACCGTACAATTTTCTGCCTAGAAACCACTGGCTGCTGCTGGCTCTGGTTCTTCCTACCTTTCTCTCTCACCTTTTCCAATCTTTTCTGAAGGTAGACTCTAACTTTGACAATGAAATCAATCAAATTGCTTGTGGATGCTTTTAATAATTTTTCTCAATCCTATTATTTCCACCCTCTCAAGATTCAAGACAAAAAAAAATCAAAGGCTGTCTTCTTTTAGCAGACTAAAGAGACAGAATTTGGGGTGCCTCGGTGGCTCAGTCAGCTAAGCATCCAACTTCTGATTTCGGCTCAAGTCATGATCTCACAGTTCTAGAGATAGAGCCCCACATGGGCTTTGTGCTGACAGTGTGGAACCTGCTTGGGATTCTCTCTCCCTCTCTCTGTGCTCCTCCCCTGCACTCTTTCTTTCTCTCACAAAATAAATAAACATGAAAAAAAAAACTTTAAAAAAAGAGAGAAAGAATTTAATTCATTTATTTATCAGTTTGTTTATTTTGCTTTCATACGCGCGCACACACACACACACACACACAACAATTGTTTCAGAGCTTGGTGATTGTTAACAGTCAATAAATAATAGCTGTTACTACTATTAGTGATAGAGGCACAGCATGGAAGGTGGGGAGATTATACCAAGCCATTTTGGGGGAAAGCCCAGAAGTTAGTATCATGAGTATGGAAATCTGAACTAAATAATTCCTTAAAAACGCACATTTATTATTAAAAATGTATATATAAATAAGTAGAGAGAATAATATAAATTAATCCAATATGTTCATCATCCAGATTCAACTATTATCAAATATGTCCAATCTTGTTTGAGTCATGCCAATACCCACTGATTTATTTCCAATGAATCTCAAAAATTATATCTTTTCATCAGTATTTCAACATGCATGTCTAAAACATATGGATGCGATGCTTTATATAAAATCACAAATACTCTTATTACATCTAAGTTATTATTTATTATTATTAGTGAATGGTATTATTCACTAATACCATTAAACATCCTGTGTATGTTCAAATTTCCCTAACCATGTCATAAATATTTTTTACTGTTTTTATTATTACTGTTTTTAATTGATGTATAACTTGTAGTAAGGTGCACAAATCTTAAATATACAGATTGATGAATTTTATACAAGTATTAATTATTTAAACACCATCCAGATCAAGATACAAGCATATCCAGCATCTAAGCAGGTTCCTTTTGGTCTTTTCCAATTAAGACACTCCCAAATTAGCTGTTCGTTTTGTGTGTTTTTAAACTTCATATAAAACCATTAAACATACATTTACTATATGATTAACCATTCCATTCCTAAGTATTTGCCAAAGATAAATACGAGAATATGTCCATATAAAGATTTGTACCTGAATGTTTCTAGAGGCTTAATAGGTAATAACCAAAAACTAGCAATAACCCAAGTGTCTACCCCTAGATGAATGGATAAATTGTGGTATGTGATGCAGTAGCATACTATTTAGCAATAAAGAGGAATGAACTATTTATTGAATGAGAAACAACTTAGAATTTCCTTTTTTTTAAGTTTTTTAATGTTCATTTATTTTTGAGTGAGAGAGAGAGACAGACACACACACACACAGAGAGAGAGAGAGAGAGAGAGAGAGAGAGAGGAAGGGAGAGAGAAAGAGGGAGACACAGAATCTGAAGCAGGCTCCAGGCTCTGAGTGTCAACACAGAGCCCAATGAGGGGCTCAAACTCACAAACCGTGAGATCATGACCTGAGCCAAAATCAGATGCTTAACTGACTAAGCCACCCAGGCGTCCCACAACTTAGAATTTTCTAAATACTAATATTCAGAATGAAGGAGCCAGTCCAAAAAAACACTGCATATTTTTGTTTATACACAATTCTGAAAATGTAAACTCATCTACAGTGTTAGAAAGATCAGAGATCAGTGAATATCTGGGTATTGGTGGATGAACAAGAAGAAAAGATTACAAAGGGGCAAGAGGGAATTTGAGGGATGGTGAGTATGTTCACTATCTAGATTGTGGTAGTAGTTTCATGGATACATGTATACACAAATAAAAACTTACTGGGACATTTGGGTGGGTCAGTCAGTTGAGCATCCAACTCTTGATTTTGCCTCAGGGCTGTGGGATCAAGCCCTGGTCAGGCTCTGCACTGAGTGTGGAGCCTGCTTAAGATTCTCTCTCTTTCCCTCTGCCTCTCACCTCAACTCACAGTCACTCTCTCTCTCTCTCTCTGTGTCTCTCTCTCAAAAAATAAAAGATGAGAACAAAACTCTTTAAAAAAATTTAAAGGCTTACCAAAGTGTATACTTTAAATAAGTGACATTTATTGTACACCAAATATTTTTCCATAAAGCTCCCACAAAAATAGAGAGGTTAGTATGACCCTTTCTCTTCTTTTTGCCTGAAGTTTAGCTGGAACACATGGAGCTATATTCGCTATTTTTAATCATGAATAAATTTAAAAAATAATAATAACAGAAATCAAGGCCATGCATTGCCATTTTAGAAAAACACTAAAAGACCTGTATAAGAATATACAGCTAAAAATTCAGGGGGCGCCTGGGTGGCTCAGTAGGTTAAGCAGCCCACTTCGGCTCAGGTCAGGATCTTGTGGTCCGTGAGTTCCAGCCCCGCTTCGGGGTCTGTGCTGACAGCTCGGAGCCCTGAGGCTGCTTCAGATTCTGTGTCTCCCTCTCTCTGACCCTCCCCCGTTCATGCTCTGTCTCTCTCTGTCTCAAAAATAAATAAACGTTAAAAAAATAAATAAAAAAAAATAAAAATTCAGTATAAAATTTTCAAAACTTGAATAATCTAAAAATGCATGAAAAGAAAAAGAAAGGAAGAACACATGGCACAAATAGCAACATGTGCCGTGTAACACAAATATATCAAAAATGGCAATACTTATAAATCCATTAAAATTCAATTAAAAGTCAATGTTTGTTTAACTGGATAAAATATCAAAACAACATTTATGTTGCTTACTAGGGATAGCACGTGAAATATAAGCATACACAGGGTCAAAAGAATAAAACAATCTATAGTATGCATACATAAACCAGAAGATAGCTATTATATGTTTATGAATATTAGGCAAAGAAGACTTAATACAAGGGGTCCTACTAGTGAAAAAGAGACAGTTCAAAATGATAAAAGAGTCAATTCTATGGAAAGATACAAGAATTCAAAATTAGTGTTTATACAACAGAGCTTCAAAACATACATAGTGCATATCACAGATTTAAAGGAGAAATAGAAGAGCCCCAACTTATTCTTAAAGGTATTCGGGTGCCTGTGTAGCTTAGTCAGTTAAGCGTTCAACTCTTGATTTTGACTTGGGTCATGATTTCAGGCTTTAAGGAGTTCAAACCCCGTATCAGGCTCAACACTGACAGCTCGGAGCCTGCTTGGGATTCTGTCTCCCTCTCTCTCCCCTCCCCCACTTGCTCTCTCTTTCTCTCTTGAAATAAAAATAAACTTAAAAAAAACTTATTTTTAAAAGTATTAACAAGTTGCAGAATATTTGAACAACTATGAACAAATTTAACCCTAGTGACCTACAAAGAATACTTCAGTCAGCCACTAAAATAAACACCTAATCTTTTCTATTACTTACATTATTTCTTCACTGGTAACTGATCTATGCAGGCTCTCTCTCTGTCTATCTCCCTCTCTTTTGTGAGAGAGAAAAACAGTTTTTTTTAAAATTAATTTGCATAAAAGTGTGCACACTAAATCTCTTAAAATTCCTATATTTTAATGATTATTTTGTCTTCGTTATTGCTAACTTGCTTCTCCACCTCTACCCAATTCCCCTCAGCACTATCACTTTCTAATTGAGTTAGCTGTTTTTCAATATCCTTCTTTAAAAAAAAATGTTTCTAAAGAACCAATATTTAGATTTATTTTTATTGCTGTTTTCTCACAAACTTACGTTGGCTTATGTTAAAAGTCGCCCCGCGTCAGGCTCTGGGCTGATGGCTCAGAGCCTGGAGCCTGTTTCCGATTCTGTGTCTCCCTCTCTCTCTGCCCCTCCCCCGTTCATGCTCTGTCTCTCTCTGTCCCAAAAAATAAATAAACGTTGAAAAAAAAATTTTAAAAGTAATGCTGGAATACTGGGTTCACAAATATTTAGATATGTTATATCTTCATTTTGAATGTTACCTATGACCTTACCGATTGTCCTTTTTTTGTTCCCCTTTCAAGGTTTTTTTGGTTTAAATTCTACCTCTCAGTTATCAATCTGCTTTCTTGTTCACAGTTGCCTAGTACAACATTGTTCATTCTTTATTTTCAACCCCTTCAGAATATTTGTTTTTGGTCTATCTTGTGAGTGTAGCACAGAGTACTGCATTTTACTTTGTTAGGCAATTTGGATTTTTTTTTTTCTCTCTCTCTCTCTCATTGGGTACTTTAAGCTGTTACACAACTGTCAGTATGAATAAGAACTTAGGTTTCAGTTCTCTTATGTAATATTATGTTGTATACACCCATACAGATTTTTATTTTGGAGGTGGTTTTATATATATTTTTCTTTCTGTGAGTGTGCATCAGTACCTTTTGGCATTAGTAAAGGTTTGCATTTTTTTTTTATGTTTATAAAAATAGTATTGGTTGTATTTCTGCCAATTTTGTGCTGGGTTAGAAAAAATTACTCCAAAATCAATGTTTATTTATTTTTTTTATTGTTTACTCATTTATTTTTGAGAGATAGAGAACAAGCAGGGGAAAGGGCAGAGAGAGAGAGACATAGAATTCAAAGCAGGCTCCAGGCTGTCAGCTAAGAGCCCAACGTAGGGTTTGAACACACGAATCACGAGATCATGACCTGAGCCAGAGTCAGATGCTTAACTGACTGAGCCACCCAGGCACCCCCAGAATCAGTGTTTAAAATAAAGAACATCAACTCATTTTGTTCGTGTCTGAGTCAGTGATTTCAGTTGGGTGGTTTTTCCCATTGAAACTAAACTTGCTTGCACCTCTGGGGCTATGCTGGCTTTTAGCTGGCATAACTTAGTTCTGTTCTTTCTGTGTCTTACATTCCTCCCACAGGTGAGACCAGTAATCATACTGCAAAAGCAGAGTTACAAGAACCTAAGAAGCAATAGACAAACATAAGCATACCTAGGAGCTGTTGTGGGTTGGGTTCCAGGCCACTGCGACAAAGCAGATATTGCAATAAAGTGAGTCAAATGAATATTTTCATTTCCCAGTGCATATGAAAGTTATGTTTACACTATGCTATAGTCTATTAAGTAGGCAATAGCATCATGTCTATAAAAACAATGTAGACACTTTAATTGAAAAATGCTTTATTGTTAAAAATTGCTAACCATCATCTGAGCCCTAAGCAAGTTGTAATCTTTTTGCTGGTGGAAGGTTTTGCCTTGATACTAATGGCTGCTGACTGACCAGGGTGGTGGATGAAGACCGGGGCAGCTGAGGTAATTTCTTAAGACAAGGATGAAGTTCACCGTATCTATTGACTTTCTTTCACAAATGATTTCTTTGTGACATGTGATGCTATTTGATATTATTTTGCCCACAGCTGAACTTCAAAATTGTACTCAAGCCTCTAAAACTCTGCTGCTGCTTGATCAACCAAGTTTATCTAATATTGTAGACCTTTGCCATTTCAACAATCTTTGCAGCATCTTCACCGGGGCAGATTCTATCTCAGGAAAACATTCCTTTGCTCATCCACAAGAAGCAACTCCTTATCTGTTCAATTTTTATCATGAGATTGCAGCAAGTCTGTCACATCTTCAGGCTCCACCTCTAATTCTTATTCTTTTTGTTTGTTTGTTTTTGTTTTTGTTTTATTTTGTTTTGTTTTGTTTTTACTATTTCAACCACATCTGCAGTTACTCCCTTCACTAAAGTCTTGAACCCTTCAAAGTCATCCATGAGGATTGGAAGCAACTTCTTCCAAACTCCTATGAAGGTATTTTGACCTCCTCCCATGAATCATGAGTGATCTTACTGGCACCTGAAATACTTTCCATACATTTTTCTGTTTACTTTGCCCTGATCCAACAGAAGAATCACTGGCAGCTATAACCTTACAAACTGTATTTCTTAAATAACAAGATTTGAAAGTTAACACTTAGAAGTGTTCCATTGACAGAGTGCGGACAGGGTACATTTTGCATAATTTTTAAGGGTCCTAGGACTTTCAGAATGGTAAGTAAACCCTGGCTTCAACTTAAAGTCACCAACTGCATTAGCTTCTAATAAGAATCAGCCTGTCTTTTAAAGCTTTGAAGCCAGGCATTGACTTCTCCTCTCTAGCTATGAAAATAAAACTCCTAGATGGTATCATCTTCCAACAGAAAGCCATTTCATCTCTAATGGAAATTTGCTATTCAGTGTAGCTACTTTCATTAATTACTTTTGTTAGATATTTTGTACCACTTGCTGCAAATTCTACATCAGCTCTTGCTTCTTCATCTTGCACTTTTATGTGATGGATATGGCTTCTTTTCTTAAACCTCATGAACCAACCTCTACTAGCTTCATATCTTTCTTCTGCAGCTTTTTCACCTCTCAGCCTTCATAGGACTGAAGAGAGTTAGGACCTTGCTCTGGATTAGGCTTTGGCTTAAGGGAGTATTGTGTCTGGTTTGATCTTCAATCCAGACCACTGAAACTTTCTCCATATCAGCAAGAGGCTGTTTTGCTTTCTTATCATTTGTGTGTTCACTGGAGTAGCTCCTTTAATTTTCTTCAAGAACTTTTTCTTTGCATTCACAACTTGCATAACTGTTTGGCACCAGAGGCCTAGTTTCAGGCTTATCTTGGCTTTCAACATGCCTTCCTCACTAAGCTTAATCGTTTTTTAGCTTTGACTTAAAGCGAGAGATATGCAACTATTCCATTCACTTGAACACTTAGAAACTATTGTGGGGATATTGGCCCAATTTCAATATTCTTGTGTCTCAGGGATTAAAGAAGACTGAGAAGAGGGAGAGAGACTAGGGAACATCTTGTCAGTGGAGGAAGCAATCAGTACACACACAACGCTTAAGGATTAGGCTCACCATCTTATATGGGTATGTTATACCCCAAAACAATTACAAAATTTCACTAATCACAGACCACCATAACAAATACAACAATAATGAAAAAGCTTGAAATATTACAAGACTGACTGAAATGCAACACACAGAAACAAAGTGAGCAAACGCTGGTGAAAAATGGTGTTGATAGATTTGTTTGCTTGTTTGACTCAGAGTTGCCACAAACCTTCAATTTGTGCGAAAAAAAATAATAAAGCAGTGTGAAATACAGTACAAGTACAATGATGAATGCCTGTTTCAAACCTCTGTTTCAGTTATATTTATTAACTTCCCATGGACCAAAGGAAATAATATGGCTAAGCTCAGAAACATAGGAAGGCAAATGGGAGAGATGAAGAACTGAGAGTCTTTTTCTTGCAATCGAAAACAGTTACAACTATTCTAATATCTTCATGTAATATCTTTAGGCACCTCCTTGGGGGGGGTTGATCTTTTTAAAATTTTTCTACCTATGAGAAATATTGAAATCAGCCAGTAACATTTTTTTCCTCCCCTCCTCTTTCCTTTCTTAGAATCTAATTTGAAGTCATGTCATTTGGTTTTCATTAATTCCTATAAGGCAATCAGCAAGATTTGGAAATAGGCTAATTGAATTATATGCATTTGGAAAGAAACATCAGAAATAAGGAGAATGTATTACTTCCAGGAGTAATAAATAATTTAAGAATATCCAATCAACATGTTACGTGTTTTTTAATTCCCAGCACATTAAAAATTTTGAATGAAGATGTGAATTTAAGGAGAGTTGGGGTTTTGCAAAGGTGTGAGGAAGCAGAGAACAGATGATATAAAATTGCTATAAAGGTGAGGGTAGGGAGCTGGAGGGTAAAGATCTGAGGGGCCTGACGGACAGGGAAAACAGGAGTGGGAAATGGATTGGGAAGTCCTTACCATGTCTACAAATTATTGGAAGAAATAAACTTGGAGGTTAAGAGGTAGTATATGGATAGCAAATGTTGTAAATTGAGGTTTTGAAGATGTAGCTAAAGAGTATGATGATGGGAGTAAATGGCTTAGTTAGGAAGGATGACAAGATCTTGTGAGTGAGAGGTAACAATTTTAGAGATAAGGCTTACCTTTTTTTGTACTGAAGTAAACTATGGACCATCTAAGATCAAAAGAAATCCATTCATCTATTCAAAAGGCAATTAATGCTTACTTTGTGCCTAGGGTGATTGTATGTATTAATGATATGGTAGAGGTGAATAATACAGATCAGATACATACTGATATTCTAGTGGAAGATTAGTCTAGAAGGGGGTTGACCTACAGTGTTTCTAAAATTGAATCAGTCACACTTGGGATAGAAACCAGTATTATTCAATTGCATACTGATCTTTGTGGCAAGGTCTGAGACAAATTGACTAAAAACAGACCCATGTTATATAGATGATATGTATATAGTTGGAAAATGATAAAATTGTTCATTAGCAAATTAAAATTATATATGGGAGATCATCTCATATTTACAAAGTAGAAGTAGATTATATGTGTCTATTATATCTTCTTAATGTGTGGAAACAAATAAATCTATAATATTGTAACCTTTTATATTACTGGATCCACTTGATTTAGAGTATTCATGGAATCCTCATCTATAAAGTCTCTATATAAAGAATCTTCACCAAAGAAGCCCTCAAAAGGCAACTTTGCCACACTTGCCACAAAGCATACATTATGTTTTCCTTTCTTATACCAATTTCACAACTACTTCCTCCAACTTCCATAATGATATTGCTAGCAATGTCTCTTAAGAGAACATCAGCATCTGTGTAAATTATTGTCTCCAGATGCCCAACGCTATTACTGACAATTCGTCAATGTTCTAGAGGAGACATTAGCTCCATAAAAACATTGGGAGTTGGGTGGTATAGGAGATAGATTTCTATTTAATTCCATGCCATAGTTGCCCTGGGCAACACCCTTGTGCATCGAGTTCCCAAGCATCTCCCAGGACAGTTCTTTGAACAAGCTATTGGCTCTTGGTCAATTCAGTGAGATATATGTCATTGTGATTAGGAGCTAGAACCCTAGAGTCACATAGAACACATTCCCTTTACAATTTTTAATATTGAAGACTTTAAAAGACATCTATTTATAATGAATAGTTTTAAAAAACATTTATTAATGGATAGTTAAATTCCAAACTGTAAACAGATGTAGGTCATTCAGTGAAAGTCATACTTAAAACATATTCTCAACTTTTAGTATGACTATGTGGAAACTATTTATTAAAATAGTTCTCAATAAATAAGCCTATTGCTAGGAAATAATTTTTATATAAGAAGACAAAATGTGGGTAAGGAAAATATTTGGTTTCTTTATCTTTACCTTCAATCATGAATTCCACTCATAGAGGTGGGAATCGTTAAATGCAATGGACTATGGATGAAGTGTTGCAAAAACCAGTAGAGACAAAGACAAAAATAGAAACTGTATCCTTGAAACCAAGTCTATACTTATCTAGAAAAGATCTGCACCTCAAAATTCAAAATATGTTGGCCAACCACAATCCTCTGGGAGCCATTCTTTCCTGAACTTCATTTGGTTTAAGTACAAAAAAAAAAAAAAAAAAAAAAAAAAAAAAAAGAATAGTTATATGGGTGAAGTAGCACTTATTCTTGCTTTTTAAATTAGTTTCCTCTTTTTAACTGTGATTCTACTGAGATTTATAACATAATTGTACAAAGATGTTTGAAACTTAGCAATGCAATACAGGGCAACAACCTTATAAATTTTATAACAGAATCAAATTATTATTACTCTTAGCGATCATTTTGATAGTAATCCATTCCATGTAAACTGATCTGGCCTGATTAAAATGGAATTTAGCATTTGTTCCAGGGTATGTGAAGAAATTTTGGTTCACATAAAAAGAGTGCCATTTTTTTCAATTACATGACTTGATTGAGTGATTCTTTAAAAATGATAAAGAAAAGAGAAAGAACATTTCAACTTGACACTTTTCTGTTCAAAAAACCAAAGCACATCCATTGAACAAAACAATATAGGCCAGCAGAATTATTCCTTACAATTTCCTAAGGTAACAAGAATAATAGATGATCTGGTTTTTTGACTGTGATCTCTCTGGATTTCAACAGATTTTCCTTTTAAAATGAAGAGTAAAAATTCTGAATCTACTGAGAAGTGGTCAACACATGAACCCCTGGTCATTCACCTAGTGACTTAAAGCATACTTTTCTTAGTACAATCATGTGACATTGGAAATGAAACAGCAAAAATGAGCCCGTAAGAAGTATAATCTGTGTAAAAGTTCTGTCCAGGAAACATCCTTAAAAACTGAATTCTGTAATGATATTTATCTGAAAGAAACCATTCCAAAGTCATTTTTACTATTTTTTTTTGGCTACTATGTACTTGTTTTTTTTTTTTTTTTTGCTGTTTTTAATGTCTATATCCAAAAGTTATAATATGATTGTCAACTTCCTTCCCAATGATGAGAATTTAATATTTGTTTATAGCTTTCAGTGCAAAAAAAATGTGTTACCTGAGCGGGGAGCAATTAGATTTACTAAGTATATCTGTCACGTAACCCTCCGGGAGGAGAACTTAATTGTGTTTTCCAAATAAGAAAGAATGAGATACTTTGCCTCTTTCCTCTTTAGAGAAGGTCAGCAGGGCTTAGATCCAGGAGGCCTGAGGATATTCTTCCTGTGGGAGAGTTGAAGATTATGTTTGCCAAGACCTAGGCTCTTGACAAAGGACTAGATTGTTGGAAGAGGAGTTATGCTGGAGTCTCATGAGAAGCAGCCGCTAGGCCTATTTCAGAAAGCAGTTTCCCAAAGAGAGAGCAGACTACATAGGTATTGGTGAGGGACTACATAGGAGGAAAAGGTACCTCTTACATGCAGTGCCCTGGATAGGAGAGATTGGGGTTGATGGTAGCATAGCTCTGTGGCAAATAAGTTTAGGAATTCCCTGAGCTTGCACCAATGGGTTAACAAGGCTTAGAGTGGGGAAAACAGCCACAACACAAAGCCCTCCAGGGTAGAACAAAAGGGTAGAACAGGAAGCTGGGAAGCTGCTTCCACAGGATGAAAGCCTCTGAGAATAGATAAACAGGTAAACAGGACAATAGAAGGCAGCAGCAGGGTGAAATTGCCTGGAGCTAATTGTCAAAAGAAAAGTGCATTGTTGACTCTGAGATACCTGCTCTATCTGTCTTATCCCTTAGGCGAGTTATGATAAACAGGCACAGACTGGTGTCTGCCAGTAACAGCCATCTGTTGGGGGCCCAGATTTTGTTTTGTATTGACCCAAACCCTAACACCACATATCTTTGAAATCCCCTTTCTCTCACAAA
The DNA here is from genome assembly GCF_018350175.1 of Felis catus. Classification (NCBI taxonomy): domain Eukaryota; kingdom Metazoa; phylum Chordata; class Mammalia; order Carnivora; family Felidae; genus Felis; species Felis catus. The sequence goes on from NC_058371.1 coordinate 98,860,862, forward strand.
CATGAGTTAATGATCTCTGTTTCATTGTTTCTTTCTGCATATCTATCATGTTTGTAAGCCTTTTGATCTTACTAAATATGGAGCAAGGACTCTTACTCAGGGCTCTTGTCTCCTCCCAGACATTAGCCTCTCTCGTATTCAATTCTGTGTCTGCTCTCTTGCTGGACAAGAGAGAACTTCAGGCTCAAAATCTGTGACATAGCTGTACACAGGAGACACATTTGAGAGAAGCTGCAGTTTTAGTTGAGAACTCTGTGGAAGACCAGCATTCATTTGTCAGTGGTAAAGTGTAGCCACAGAGCAATGAGAACACAGTGAAGTTCAAGACCAGCATCCTCCCCACTACCTCCTGAGAACCTCCAGGAGTTTTACCTGCTAAGAAAATGGAAGCGATCTAGTCTCAAGTCCTGACTAAAAAGTACTTCTGCACAAACCCTGACAGGTCAGCTTTAAGTTTATTAAAGTATTTGAATCCAATGGAGTAAACTCAGAATATTTACATAAATTATTCTGTAGCCAAGACTGCCATTTTTCAAGAAGTGTTGAAATTTTTAGGTTTCTTATCTGTACTTTCCATCTGAAAAGAAAAGTGAACGTTTCAGCACAGTATATATTTCAAGTTTTTTTTTGCATCAGGTTTTTTATGCATCAATAATGAATACATTCTCATTGGTTACTTTATTCCTTCTGTTCTGCCTCCAACTTCTTGTGTTACTTAGGTTTTATTTTGGAAATGGCTGTCATTAATCAAGCATTTCTAAAGCTGTCTTCTTTCTTTATGTATACTTTGGGTAATATTTGAATTTATTCTTTTGAATTTATTCTACTTGTTTTTGGTGAAATTGCTTTCAAAATATGTTGAGATCAGTGGTTGTAATTCTTGATTATAGTTTATAGTAAGAAAAAGTTAAATTCATGTAGTTGGGTATGTGTCCAATGATCCAGTATCAAAACACCAAGGGGAAAAAATAGCTGATAACATATTTGCCTATTACTGTATTATTAAAATCTTCTCAAAGTTAGGGATTCTCTCCTGGCCATCACTGTATCCTTAAATACTAGCAACTTTGACCTGGCAAATGAGACTTCATGTGACAAACAACTTTCATTAAGTAATTGAATGAATGAATGAATGAATGAATGAATGGAGTGTCCTGAGGCAAGTTCCAACTTTACATGAAAAGAGCCACTGGAAAATCATTTAGCCAATGAAAAATTTAATAAGCCAGAAAACTAGTTAACGTTTAATAATAAACTAAGGTATTCAATTTTGGGAAACAAAAATGAGAAGAAAATAGCTTTTCTAAACATTGAGGGGAAAACTCTTTACAAATATTAAACAAGTGCATTTATTTTATAACAGCTTTAAATTTTCTTCCTTCTAACTCCTCATCTAGGAAATCACCACACTCCTCCATCTTCAAAGTTTATGTCAAAATACTCGATTTTGGGAAGCATACCAAGTGAACAAGTGGTGCCCTCAATGCATTGTGCCATGCAGCCCTTTCTAATGAACAAATACTTAAAACAGAGATTTTGCATCTTATCCCTCTGTAGGTCATATTCCATGAAATACTAATTTTAAATTCATGGGTCATTTATGGAAAACTCTTCAATATATGTGAACCATCTAGATACATGGTAATAATCTTATTTTAGAAAATGGTTTAGAAACATTCTTTCACTATTTCTTTGGCTATTTACCTAATCACTAGTTACCAGCACATATAAGAAAACATATTTAAATAAAGGAACATAACTCACAGTTAATACCAAAGAATAACTATAATTCAAATTACAGAGATATAAATAACTATTTCTAAAGGCTGTAGAAAGCTCAGCACATAGGAAGGTGGTATCAGTTTAAGTTTTCAAATTATCATGAAAATATATCTTAGGATAGTTCCTATTAATTTTCAAATATAAGGTTTTGCTTCAAATTATTTATTCATTTCTTGGTAACCAAAAAATAGCATTTTGAAGAATGTGAAAGCATTATTTATTCTTAATCATCATTTACATTTCATTTGTACTTTCTGATTTTAAATATTATATAAATATATTCATGAATAAGTTTAGTAAATGATACTATCAAATATACATATATGCACATATACATATATATTTTTAGCAGGTTCAAACTAAACCTGCAAAAATTGTTCTATTTTTCCATTTCTTTGCCATATTTTAAAGGTTTCTTTAAATATTATTTGTTTCTTGTTAAGAGGCTCTTTTCAATGGAAACTGACTCTATTTATAATTTTATTCAGAGTTTATATATCTTGCATCTTGTGCCAGGGTTAACACTCACAAAACTGTTTTCACTCTGAAAATTCAAATCCGTGGATATACCTAATCAAAGAAAGTGTGATGAGACTAAGAATATAGAGAACAATGGGATTAATGAATTTAGTAAATATGTTTCTTGGGGCAGGTCCAAACCACACTCTTCATCCTCATTTTGATAAAGACACTGTAACTTTGTGTGAGCAATCACAGTCTCTTTCAGACAATAATCTAAAGGGTATTTTGGAACACATGCACATTAAAAAATATATTTATGGCCTATCTCTCTCCAAAGCAAGTGGCTGGGAGATTCTAGAAAGTTACGCACCCAAGAGTTCAAACATTAAGAAAATAAATAAGACTTCTATCATTTAATTTTCTTCTATTTTCTTTTATTCAGAGAACCAGTAGACTCACTCACATACATAGAAGCATATACCTTAAAACGAAGGACAGTTACAGCAGGAACTTCACAGCTGAAAGCCTGTAAGACTGTCTCATGGGTAGTATATTAGAGAATGTATAGGCACAAGTCGTTGGAAAATATAGGACAAGTTAGAACCAAGAATGCCAAAAAAAAAAAAAAAAAAAAATCTGAAAACAAAGCATGTTGATTAAATTCTCCTATCTGCTATTAGGAACTTTGAAAACCACTGGCTTCCTTGATGTTGAGACTCTCATCCCTTCCTTTGTCATTGCCTCCCTCCCTTCCTTCTTTCCTTCCTTACTCCCTGTTTCTCTCTTCCTCCTTCTAGCTTCCTCATGTGCATCTCTCTCTCTTCCTCCCCTCCCACCTCAGTAGCACGTGTTAAAAATCATTAACTAAGACACTTGCTCAATTAAACCTCTGAAGTATGATCCCAGAGCCTACATTCTTAGCCCCTAACATCTAACCACCTAATGATTTCAATTTCTTTCCATCTATGACCTCAAAGAGATAGAGCATGGGTTCTTTTTCATTAATGTTGTATAATGCTTTTAATTTAAACAAGCATGTGCACGTGTGTGCAATTTTTAGAACTTTAATTATTTTTCATATCTGCTTTTATTTATTGTTGATTCTTTAAAAGATAGACTTTTTTAAAAATTTTTTTTTTCAACGTTTATTTATTTTTGGGACAGAGAGAGACAGAGCATGAACGGGGGAGGGGCAGAGAGAGAGGGAGACACAGAATCGGAAACAGGCTCCAGGCTCTGAGCCATCAGCCCAGAGCCCGACGCGGGGCTCGAACTCATGGACCGCGAGATCGTGACCTGGCTGAAGTCGGACGCTTAACCGACTGCGCCACCCAGGAGCCCCAGGACTTTTTAAAAAATCTAATTTAAGATCTCTTTATTATTGCAATTTTTTGGCATAATAATCCTTTGCAGTCTGCTGACTGTCCTTTTAGTAGGTTTTGTGCACAGTAGCTACCACGTCAGGCTGCCAAAATTTTACTGTGTTCATATTTTTTTGCTGTGTACCAGGGCCTCTTCTCTAGGAGGTGAGGATAAAACAAACCCTTGACTTCCAGGAAACAGAATACATACAAACAAATTTAAAATCAAACAGTGTGTCAGTTGGCAGTAATTACTATCAAGGTTACAGAGTGCAGGAGAAGGGGAAGAAAAGTGTTAGAGAAAAGACATATTATATTTTAGCCAGTCTCAAATTTATGTTAACTTCTTGGTTTAGAGATTTCCATCCCATACAGACGAACAGATAATGTTGATTCAGATTTCGTACTACATGTAGCACAGTAGCACCAGGGTTTTAGAGTTTTCCTGGAAGATATTTATGTAAAAATGTGTATATGTTTATGGATTCATATGTGTATATTTTAAAAATATATATAGAGAATGCATATATACAAAGATTATACAGAGAGAGATTATACACACACACACACACACACACACACACACATACATTTTTTTGTTTTCTTCCAGGAATTGACTCACTTTTTTTCTTCTTTTTTTTGTTTTTCATTCTTCTGGGATGACGGCCTGCCCCAGCTTCATGTGTTGATCTCCATTCTGGTTTTTTCCTCTCACTCCGGAGTCTGTGTCTCCTGTTTCAAAATGGGCATACCATCTCAGGCGCTATCCCTCAGGTCTTATTTCTGTTCGGACGACCTTACAGTCACCACCATATCACTTTAAGAGTATATTGCAAGCTTATTGACAGTTTACTGCTGTAATTTTAAGTTTCTTTTTGATCTTCGGCTTCTGGAAACCTCTGAGATGTTTTGTTTGTTAAAAATGCAAACTTTCTAGGTGTTTACTCTAGGCCCAACAGTATTGGGCCTATATTGGCTCAATCCATTATGCTGTTGGCTGCTGTGATACTAAACTCCCCTGAATTTCCTCATTTAAGTCTTCTTCCCATGGGTTTTTTTTTCAAATTTTAGTTTTTCTTTATGATTTTAGTGTTTCTCACAATTGAATATTGAAGAAAAAACTTCTTTGTGGGTAACCATGAGCTCTTCTATACTTGGAGTAGGAACATCTAGTAAAAATACAAGAATTACTGCTCCAATAATGCAGCATGGTATGATTTTTCTATTAAGAAAGGTCCCCCCCATTCTGACATTTCCTCCCTGCTCCTCTCTCTTCTTACAAATTTAAATGCTAGAGCATTTAGCATTCTTTTCCCTAATGAGAAAGTGATAGCATCAAGGAGAAAAGGGGGGACTATCTCCCTAACTTTAGAGTTCCAAAAGGTAAAGCCCTTTAAGGAAGACAGAGTGCCCACAACCTGGAAAAACATTTGAAAGAAAGCATCATAGATTAGCTGAAGTTTTCCCTTGGTCTAATTCACCATTCAACCCAGGACATTGGACAGATGTCCTCAGGTGGGGATGGTAGAGGATGAAGAGGTGGTTCGAAGAGAAATTTAGTTATATGCACAAAGGCAGGTTTCAAGCAAGGGAAGTGCCCACACCTGGGAGCTTGGATGAAGCCTTTGAACAAAAGCAAAAGGCACAGATAGTTTGGTAGGTACTGAGAGTAGAGAGGGATAATGAATCATTCTCAGGGAGAGGTGTTTACATGTTGTATCTGGACAGATAGAGCCTTAGTTGACATTACAACTGAGACATGTTGGAGAAGCTGACCCACTTTTATGTTTCCACAAAGCCGAGAAATAGTGGGTACAACTTGGCAGACTAGAATCCATACAACTAGAAACAGGGATGTTTCACAGGGTGGACCAAGGGCTGAGATCCAGAATGTTCTATAGCTATCTTAGTAGATGCTGAAGAGGACAGATAGCACTGACAATGATCACTATTAATGCCTCATTATTTCATAAGCCTTCCTAATACTACGTCTCTTAAGAAAAAGAGTTGATCTCAGATTGGTTGATATTCATTTCCAGGACCACAAAGGAATGGAAGACAGGAAAAGAAATTAAGTTGAGCTATAGAAACTGTAAACAGGTTGTATTACTTACATGAGCTGAATTTAAACCTGCATGGGAAACAATGCCTTCCTCAAACCAAATGTCCCTTTCAAGTTTGTTTATTTATTTAATTTGAAACGGTTCACCCTAAAACACTCAATGTTTTTCTTTTAGTAGCAAAAACATGTAATACTTGGTATGTATGTTTTCCAAAACACCGATTTCAAACTAATATCCAAGGGCAGATTCAAATACGTACACTCTTTCGTTCATGTCACAGTGGGATGTTGGAGACTGCTCGGGCTTGCTTCCAAGAACCAACTGCACACACTTCTTTCCAGCTCACATTTACTGATGTCTTCTAAGTAGCTCAAAATTGGCCGTAATGGGAGTACGTACACCATAGAAAGCAGCAAATGTCATACAACAGGGCATTGTTGTATGCCCTGTTCTCCCAAAGTTGGTGTTAAATCTTTACCAATACACTACTGATTCTGTATGTTTAGCACTGGAGAACCATTTTTATACTTCTCGTGTTTGTTCTACAAATGATTATTTTTTTAGTTAGTTTGCTTATTAGTTTTTGAGCAGAGAATACTCAGTCACATGACATTTTTTTATGCATCCTAGATTTCCAAGTTTCTAATTTCATTAAAGTAATATTTAATATTTTACAAACTAAATGAAATCTTGTCATTTGCAACAATGTCGGTGCAACTAGAGTGTATTATTATACCAAGCGAAATAAGTCTATCAGAGGAAGACAAATATCACATGAATTCTCTCATACATGGAATTTAAGAAAGAAAACAGAGGAACATAGAAGAAGGGAAGCAAAAAATAAGAAGAAAAAAAAAAAGCCGAGAGGGAGACAAACCATAAGAGACTCTTAAAGACAGAGAACAAACTGAGGGTTGCTGGAGGGGAGGTGGGTGGGGGAATGGGCTAAATGGGTGATGGGCATTGAAGAGGTACTTGTTGGAATGAGCACTGGGTATTATATGTAACTGATGAATTATTATATTCTATTCCTGAAGTTATTTTTAAACTCTATGTTAACTAACTTGGATTTCAATTAAAAATAAATCTAAAAAATTAAAAATCAATAAAAACTAAAATTATCAGATTTGTAGAATGACTTCTACAGGGCTAGGATCCAGTTTCATTGTCTCCCTCCCCCCAGCAGAGAACTTGGAAGCTTGCATGTATTGCACGCATGTGCCTACAGCAGCTACAGAAGCAGCAGCTGCTTCCGAGGATCGATGACCCAGAGGGTACATTTTCTATTAGCTCTCTCATGGAAAACAGTGGAGTAAGAAACTCGTGGTGTAGAAGTTCTTTGGGTAGATATACAAGGATAACATCGTCTGTATTATTTTTTAGAGTACTGACCAATGTCAGACTTTTAAAGAAATTAGTGAGGAGGAAATTAAAGGAAGGGAATGAAATGTTCTGCGAAGGTTTGGATCCTTTCTTTATCTAGCCTGTGAGAATTCAGAGATAACGGATGAAAGACTTGTTCCAGAAGCAAAGGGTGGGAGTTTCTCTTATCAAGTGCAAGGAGTAGAAGTAAATTAAAAGATCACTCAGAAGTGACTTTGTTTATTATCCAGATCTCCCATGTTTTATCTTTTATGGAAAATAACTGTTTGCTAATGCTCTGCATAATGCCCTGTATGACAAGGGGCCAGGCGGTGGCCTGGGAGTGAGGCTAAAGACAGGAAAACAAAGTTTAAAAATGGCCCTGAGGATTGCCTGCAGTGGAGAAAAAGGGAGGAGGGATAGGATCTACAGAAAAGCGGGCGATTTCCAGACCCCACACAGACTTCCTTCAGCAAAGGGAAAGAGCTTCAGGATTTCACAGTCACGGAGACTTGGAGGACATGATGTAGAATAATGATCTCTCGCTCAGAGGCCAAGCCAGTTGTCTCCACTCCCTATAGTTTATAACAGTTATTACCTGAGCCGCTGATGCCAAAAAATTATAAAAACTGGCTATTTCTCTAAATCACAATCTATTTTCATCTGCAAAGGGTCTATCATAATATTTTCCACTCAGACTGAAACTTTCATTCAGCACTTAAAGCTATTTTATCCTCCAACACTTTTTTTTTTAATCAATCCAATCATACAAACACTGGACTAAAATAGATGTGAATATTCAAAATAAAAGTTTACACCTTTTATATATTTTATAACGTATTAACTAAGTAGTAGACATGATTTTAGAAACTACATTGGCTAGACTGAAACAAACATATAATAATTGATATGCATTGGCAGGAAATATTTTAGCTGAAAATATATTAGGTTTTTTTTTTTTAGAAAAATATAGAATGCAATATTGTAGGAACATGCACATGAGTAAACTGTAGCACACCAGTAAATTGTAGTGAATGGAAAGTTGAGAATTGAGCCACTTCCATTCAAGAATGTATAAAATAATTCTAATGGAACTTTATTAAGAATTCCTATTACTAGTGATTCAAATTAAGAAAAAATGCTATTGAGCAGATGAGGGATTTTAAGGCACCGATAGAATGAGGGAAAAAAAGTCTCAGGTGATGAGTCTCTCCCTTGCACTCAATTAAATGCAATGATTATTTTAATTCACTTATTCAACAAATATTCACAGGAACCTACCATATGTCAGGTAATCTTTTAGACACCGGAGATACAAGAGGGAAAAATAGGGGCTCCTGGGTGGTTGAGCTCAGTTGGTTGAGCGGCCTACTTCGGCTCAGGTCATGATCTTGCCGCCTGTCGGGCTCTGTGCTGAGTCTGGAGCCTGCTTCAGATTCTTGTCTCCCTCTCTCTGCCCCTCCTCTGCTCATGCTCTGTCTCTCTCTCTCTCTCTGTCAAAAATAAATAAACATTGAAAAAAAGTTTAAAAAAAAGAGGGAAAAATAGACAAAAAAATAAATAAAATGAAATAAAATAAAATGATAATATTGGATTATTTCCCTTCGTGTCTGACCAAGTAGGGAGATGATAAGTCCTAAGAGAAAGTAGTGGTCGCTGATTGCATTTGGCACAGTGGTACGTTAACACGTGGAGAACACGCAGAAACTGACTAGACCCTCTTCTTTGTCCTAAGGAAGTTCTGTTTCTGTTCTCTTCATGCACAGAGTGAAAACTTTTAAAAGCCTAAGTGTGGAGTTGGTGCAGGTATGTCTCTCCTCTCTCCTCAAATCTATGATATTAGCTAATGGCTTGATACTGGCCCAAAAAGTTTTATCAAAACTCTGATATGAAGAAGTTGAAAAATTATTTCCACTCTCTTTAATAAAATTCCATTTGAAGAATTCTTTTATCAACACCTTGAAAATTAGCTTCAGCTTCTTCCATGGGCGAAGAACAGGCATTAATCCTTGCATGCTTTACCCATTTGTAATTTAGACCTGGAATATTGTTGGGTCATGAATTATCCTTATAGCCTCAGAATTTATCTAGTATTTTATTTTAAAGCTTAAGTTTTTTTTTTAATTTTATCCAATTTTAACAAGACAAGACTGATGTCCTGACTGAAATTTATGCCTTTACTATTTTAAGATCAAATTTGTTGTATTCAGAACTTTATAATAAAATCCACTTTTAGAGCTTTAGCTGTTCTGGTCTCCTTTTTTTGTCCCTCAATTAGGCTATTCTCAGTTCTGGTACAAAGCTGTTCCTTGTGCTGAGAGAATTCCTTCTCCTAAACCCAGCATGCTTTTTCACCTAGTTAACTCCAATTCATCCATCACGTCAGCTTTCCTTAAGCATCACCATCCCCTTCAGTTTAGATTTGATTCATTTTGTCACATATTCAGCAACAGCTTGTAACTTTCCTATAAAGCATTTAACAACATGTAATTTCTAACTTTTTAATATAGAAACTTGTAGAGAGAAGAGTATGAAGAATTTCCATGTACCCATCACCTTCAGCTTTAATAATAATAATCCATGGATGATTTTTCTCTCAACCGTGTAAATCACTTTTAATATATGTATAGCAATTTTAAATTTAAAGTCTGATTAATTTTGTCTAATACATAAAGTTCTGTTACCATCACCACAACTGTGATATAGAACATTTCCATCACCCTAAAATTTCCTCTAGTCCCTTTGATGTCAATCTTATACCATTGGAGTATTATGGAGGAGATGCTATGCAACTTTTTTCTTTCTTTAGAAAAAATGATTTCATTGTGGTTAGAACACTTAACATGAGATCTACTTTCTTGAATTTTTAAGTGTACAGTATAGTATTGTTAACTCTAGGTATATTGTACAGCAAATCTCTAGAACGTATTCCTCCTGCTTGACTGAAACTTTATGCATATTAACAGCCCATATCCCCTTTCCCTTAACCCTTAGAAACCACCATTCCATTCTTCGAATCTGTAAATTGGACAATTTTATACACTTTGTATAAGTAGGATTTGCCCTTTTATGTCTGCCTTATTTCACTTGGTGTAATGTCCTTAAGGTTCATCCATATGGTCATATATTGCACAATGCCCTTCTTTTTTAAAGCTTAATAATATTTTATTTTATTGTATTTGTTTATTTATTTATTTTTAAATAAAGTAAGCTTACATTGGGGCGCCTGGGTGGCTCAGTCAGTTAGTTAAGCGTCTGACTTCGGCTCAGGTCATGATCTCGCGGTTCGTGAGTTCAAGCGCCGCGTCTGGCTCTGTGCTGACAGCTCAGAGCCTGGAGCCTGTTTCATATTCTGTGTCTCCCTCTCTCTCTCTGACCCTCCCCTGTTCATGCTCTGTCTCTATCTGTCTCAAAAATAAATAAACATTAAAAAAATTAAAAAAAATAAAATAAAATAAAAATAAAATAAAATAAAATCAGCTTACTTTATTTACTGGGGCTCCTGGGTGGCTTAGTCACTTGAGTTTTTAACTTCTTGCTCAAGAAGATGTCATGAGATCCAATGGTTCATGAGCTTGACCCTGTCACTGACAGCATGTGGAGCCTGTTTGGGATTCTCTCTGCCCCTCCCTTGCACACTTGCATGCATGGGCTCTCTCTCTCTCTCTCTCTCTCTCTCAAAATAAATAAACAAACATAAAAATCTATAAAGTTAAAAAATATTCCATTGTGTGATATATATGTATATATATATCACATTTTTTTATTCATTCACCTGCCAGTGAACATTGAGGTTGTTTCCATATCTTGACTATTGTGAGCAGTGCTGCTATGAATATGGTAATGCTCATATTACCATATTACTTCTTCTCTAAGCAAATTACTTCTTCAAGATCCTTATTTCAATTATTTGAGATAAATAAAGAAGATGCTGCTTGGCACTCTTTCTGTTTCACAGTGCTCACCTGTGGAATCCAGCTACCAAGTTATAAAGAATACCAGGTGACATGGAGAGACAATGTGTTAACAGCCCCAAATAAGGTCTTGGTTGATAGATAGCAATGACCAGAAGATATGTGAGTAAAAAGTCCTCAGAAAATTATGGCCCCCAGTGTTCAAGTCTTACAACTGAGACTCCATTTGGGACTAGATGCCTTCTCTAAATTGATGACCTATAGAAACAATGAGAAAAGAAATCATTTTCTTATTTTAATCCATTAAATTGTGAGATGATTGGTAACAAAGCAATAGATATCTGAAATACTTTCCATGACATTTTCTGGCCATGATGCTAGCCATAGAAAGGGCTTAGAAGTTGCTTCATCTTGATTTTCCTCCTCTCAGCATGGTCCACCATGTCTACTCCTCACATCTCATGGCACAGATTTGTCCATGGTTTCTTCTATTAATTCCTTTCAGCAAAAGGACATGGCATAGTAATCTGGGCTTCCATCTAGTCACTTTATAATATTTTAATAAATAGCCAATACTAAATAAATATGACTTGTATTAATACACACACACACACACACACACACAAATACTAGTGTTTCCAAGGCTTCCATTTCAATTCTCAAGATATTGTTTAGATACTTAAGACAATGAACCTTGATTCTTTCTTTCTTATCCCTTTTCTGTTGTACACATTTTAATTCTCCTTGATTCAGTGTGGAAGACTGATGGGATGTGGAAAGAAAGAAAAACACAAAGGTGAATATTTTAAGATATAATCTTACTAAATGTGTATGTGACATGTGAGTATGTTATATGATTATAAACGGAAACGACATCACTTGTAGTAAGTATGCATTTAAAATGTCTTTTAAACTCTTCACATCCACTTTCCTGGGGAGTAGCATTATTCCTATTCTAGATGTCCAGCACCAAAACCAGCTAGCCCTTAGTGATGTATATGTGTTATGCAATTCTCCCAAATCAGTCAATGTCATTTAACAATGTCCAGTAATGAGGCAGATTAGAGCAAGGAAACATTTTTCCTATCACTCTTCTTATTGGATTACTATTTCTTTCTATCAACATATATTCTCAATCTTTTTCCAACTTTCTTGTTGAGCTGATGTAAACCTTCAAACAACAATAACAAAACAAAATGAAAAACAAATGCAAATCTTCTTCTTCCTGTTATGAGAAGTTGTTCATCTGCTACTCCCACTTCTACACTCTTCCCCAGTACCATGCTTCTTAGCAAAAGGCACAAGGACCTTCAACATCTTTCCCATGTTTATTATATATATATTAAAAAAATTTAATGTGTATTTATTTTTGAGAGAGAGAGAGAGAGAGAGAGAGAGCGAGCTAGTGGGAAAGGGACAGAGAGAGAAGGAGATACAGAATCCAAACTAGGCTACAGGCTCTGAGCTCTCAGCACAGGGCCTGAACTCATGAAACATGAGCTCATGACCTGAGCTGAAGTCAGACACTTAACCACCTGAGCCACCCAGGCGCCCCATGTTTTCATTATATTTTTATTGCAAGACTCATGGATGGAAGTATTGGCAGGATAGGGTAAATGGAAAGAGAAGCAAATTACTTTTAATAAAATTTAAGATGCATACCTTAACATTTAAATAATAAGATTATAACTTAAAACAACACAATACTGGTTGCTACTCAGTTATTAAAAAGTTATAACTACATCTCGATTTTTCCCTGAAAGTGAAATTAACAATATAAAGTTTAGAATATAAATTGGTGTAGCCAAATTATTTCTAAAATTATTCAGGTAGATCTTTTGTCAATGAAACTGTCAATCATTCAGATTTTTATAAGGTTTTTGCTAATGAGTGAACACAACATTAAAAAGCTATCAAGGTAAACCATCCAATCAGAGGTACTAAAGGCACTTTACAAGAATGGTTGTCTTATCAGGAATTACATTTTCTTCAGACCAAATTTCAACGTATGCATGCATACCTATGAGTTTGGTGTCTCACAAATTTTCTCATTTTTCTGGAAATCCCTTATGGTTTGCTCACCTTTTATCTGCCATGTGGTTGAATCAAAAGGAAAAAAAAAATGGGCTGAAAGCCTTGGCCATGAGGTAATTTGTTTTCTATAAACTAGAATTCTTATAAATAAAACCCAGGAGAAAGGTTGGCTAAAAAAAGACCTTTTAAATCTCTTTCTGCCACATGCCAGAGGAGGATTTTTTTAGTCACCATGAGTGTGTTTCACAATATACTTAAGGGTCAAAGAAAGTGCAGTCATTCAACTCTAGGAACTTGAGGTCATATGATTTCAAGGGTGTCTGTTTTCTAATACCTCAGGACTGGAAAATTCACCTGGACTGAAGGGTTTAATTTAAAAGTTTATGGAGGAACACGAAGCTAGGTAAAGTGAACACAACACAACAAAACAAAAACCAAACCAAAGATACGCAGAAAGTACAGCTACAACTTTATGTTCTCCGCACTCGCACTCTCCTCCAAGGAGTCCTGTGGAGGCGGGGGTGGGGGGGGAGGTGGGGGGGTGAGGGGGGTGGGGAGGAGGTGGGGGGGGTGGGGAGAAGGTGGGGGGGTGGGGAGAAGGTGGGGGGGTGGGGGGGTGGGGAGAAGGTGGGGGGGTGGGGGGGGTGGGGGGTGGGGGGGTGGAGAGTTGCTGACTGGGAATTCAAGACGAATTTTTGCCTGAGAGGAAAAGGGAAGCAGTGAGGTTTCAGGCCTTGGACTTTGAGTAGATGCCTGAGAATATTGGTCAGTCCCCTCACATTCCTGCTTTTGGGAGAAGGGTGGGGCCACGAGGGTTTTCTTTCTAATTATTTACCGATGTATTTTAATTCCCCATTATAGCAATAAATGATTCCAGCAGAATATTTACAATATCCCAAGGAGGAAATAAAACAAATACCCATAGACTTACTACACAGGCAAATACTCTTGGTATTTTGGGACATTTTTTTTTCTCCTGTGTTCTTTTAAAGTGTGGTTGTATTTATATAATACGATCAAAATTACATACTGATTTAAAATTTCATGCAAATGTAATATGCTATATTAAGTGCTGATGTCGAAAATAAATGCATTTCATACAGTTTCATATTTAACTTTTATAGATATAGTTTACATCTATATCTATCTATATATTTGTATTTTATCTGATATTTTTTCTGATTAATAATACAAGATGTAATAATACAAGAAGTAATAACAATACAAGAAGTAATACAAGATGTGTAACAACCAGAAATTCCAATTTTTCTTGAGAAATAGGAAAGTGTGTAGAAAGTAATTTGTAAAGATACCTGCATGGTATCTATCTTAGTTTTACAGTACTAAGGATACACATATTTATATTCATACATACATTAAACAACTGATATGAAATTTTCAACTCACACATTTTTTTCCCAACAACATTGTCTAGGTGCTGATATATTGCACTCTGTCATTTAAAGTTGCACAGGTATGTATAATATATGCTTCTTCCTTTGTGGTAAAACTTTTCTACCAATATGCCTGAATAATATTCTTTTTATTCCTTATCAGTAAAAATATTTTGCAAGCATTTATGTTGTTAAGGGTCTTTCCATTTTAGTGTTCCTTGAAATATGACATACTTTGGGTAGTACATTAGTTTTTGTCAATGAAGAAAATATTTTCTTCCACTGTTTTAAGTTTCCTTGCCTTCACGTTTTCTGTTCTTCAAGAACATCATTTCTGTTCTTTTTTCTTCAAATCTGTCAAATCCTGTTTAATTGTTTAATCGATTTAACATTTGGTCTGTATTTTAGATTTCTCAGTTAGTCTTGCTTTTACATCCATCAGTATTGTGTATTTATACTATTTTCTTTGTTTTAGATTTTTAAAAATACCTCTTTTATTTATTTTCCTTTTCATCTAATCCTGTTAACTTTTTCTCTCAGATATGCTCCCCTCACAATTTTTTAAATTTCAAAATTGTTGGCTTCTTGAAGATATTTTATATAAAACCCTGTTCTGCTGAAGACTCAAAGACTGCTTTTAGACAATTGATTATATTTCAAAAAGTTCTTGAAGCTCATTGGAAATATTAAACCTTTTCCAGAAATTTACTTTGGGTACTAAAAATGGATGGTTTTCAAAATAATATTCAGTGGCAATGTACTGTAATGATTTGACAAGCAGATTAAGGGTCAGAGTATTGGAATCAAAGATTGCTTCCATTACTTACAATAGTAGAACTTTGGCCAAGTTACTTAATACTCTGTGCCTGGCTTCCTCATTGACAAAAGGGAGATGATATGAACTCATATGAAGTGTATGCCACCACACACATTAGTTGCTTATTAAATGTCAGCTATTAATAGTTAATTACTCTGGCTGTCTAAAAATGTCAGAAGGCAATCAAAATGAATAGCAAACTGTATGCCAAATTTTCTGGTTAAGAATGGCATTCCTCTAAGACTTTTTTTTCTGAAACTTCAGACAATTTTTTCTCAGTAACTTTCTCTGCTTTGTAGTTAATGGAGAACTCTCCCAGATTCGGGCATTACTTTATTTAACAGACTCAGTTTCTGATACTGATGTTGTTTTTGACTTTTTCATTTTATTCATGTGTGTGTTTTTGAAGGAAAGCTGGTAGAAGCTGCTGTTTCAAGTCATAAAACAAACCAAGTCTGTGGATTATTTATTATGATTTCTTCATTCAGGTATGGAATCCTGCAACAATTATCCTGGGCTGCCTGGAGGCTGGGTCTGTTATTCTCCTGGGAGGAAATTGTAGTCTTTATTTTTACCAGGCTACCAGAGCAGTGATTTTCAGATTGAGGCTTTTATATTCTCTCTGGTGAGCTGGAAAGGGGCTAGCTGGGATCAGAGAGCAACCTGAGTGTGCTGAAGGGCCTCTGAACTTTATTACCTAGTTTAGTTTTATCAGACTTAAAGAAAGAAGTAACATTTTACCCAGGACCCACGTATATATAAACCAAAACGAAAGTTTCCTAAAACTCTATTTACTTTTACCATTTGTGATGAACTTTTTTTACTATTCCATTCTATTATATATATATATATATATATATATATATATATATAAATACCATCACAAGTTGTTAAATTGAATTTGTTACTTCTGAAGATTTGTGGCAATTTAAGAAAAAAATTTTAGGAATTATTGGATTAGAGCTTAAGGATCATAGGACTTTCCCTTACTCCATATTGATTCTTTTTAAATCTCCATTGAAAATGACCAAAGATGATGGGGCACGTGGGTGGCTCATTAGGTTGAGCATCCAAACTCAGCTCAGGTCATGACCTCACAGTCCTGACTTCGAGCTCCACAGGCTCTCTGTTGTCAGTGTGGAGTCCCTTTTGGATCCTTTGTCTCCTTCCTTCTCTGCATCTCTTCAACTCATGCTCTCTCTCTCAAAAATAAAATAAACATCACAAAAAAAGGGAAAAGAAAGAAAATGACCAAAGATGAGATGTGTATGAATGATACAGAAGGATATTAAATCAGATGTACAGTACATAGACAGAAAATAGGTCAACAGCAAAACAACTGTAAAAAGTAAATGCCTAATCAAAATATTCAGAATTTTTACTAATATTTATTGTATGCAAATTTACTTTCTGCAATTGGACAATTTTGCTTTCATAGGCTGGAAATCTGAAAAGAAGAAAAATCAACTAAAACAAGTTGCTTTGTGTCATTCAGAGGATGGAGAGGTTGTTCTCTGGCAAAAACCAAAAGTTTGTAGAAATTGCTGTAGAGGCTGTAGAAATTGCAAACTCATGTCAATGAAGTTTTCCAAGCGTTTATTATTTCCCCTTTAAGAATAAATAGGGGCTCCTGGGTGGCTCAGTTGTTTGAGCATCTGGCTTCGGCTCAGGTCATGATCTTGCGGTCAGTGGGTTGGAGCCATACGTCAGGCTCTGTGCTGGCACCTCAGAGCCTTGTGCCTGCTCCAGATTCTGTCTCCCTCTCTCTCTGCGCATCTTCGGCTCATGCTCTGTTCTCTCTGTCACTCAAAAATGAATAAACGTGAAAAGGTTTTTTTTTTTAATTTAAGAATAAATAATTCTTATCTATATTGGTAACAGATAAAAGTAAAGGAAAAGAATAATCAGACACCAAACATATCTTTTATGTTTGCTTTTTTCTTCTTTTATAGGCAAGCAAATTACTGTAGCTAAAAACTGGCATTTTACTCTGTGCCATAACATGTCAGAATGATCTGAGATATATATATCTATAAAGTTCTAAATTCAACTTTTGATGCCCTAAGGACAATGTAGGGCTAATATTTTATAAGCCAAAAAAAAACCAGACATCCGAATTATTGTAGCTTCTTGTTATTGCACACCAGGATTTACTGTACCTGCCTAATTAGACAGCTAAAAGTACCATAAAGGAATCTTCGAGCGTCTTAAGTAGTTTATTTAGCGTAAACTTTTCTAGTTATTTAGCTTTGGGAAGTCTGCTGATATAAGGGTACAGTATCATTTTTCAAGTTTAACGCTGGCTTATAGTCAAAAAGAGAGAGAGTGAGAGAGAGGAAGAGAAAAGAAATTATTTCTTTGTCAAATTAAGTCATTTTTCAAGGGTCCCAGGGGGGAATATACTTACTCGCTTCATGTAACAGAAATTGGTAGGGAGGTTAGGTCAAAAATATTGTTCTGAAACTGAAGTGAGAACTAACAGCTGAGAAATGTATGTTTAAATTAGAGGTTCACATGAAGTATCAAAAGTTCAAAGAGTGTCTTTATTTCCATTCTATGTGTTTCATATCTATTTAACTGAAAGGCAGAAATAGTTGAATATTTTGAGTAATTTGTACACTCAGTGTCAGGACAGGGGATGGTGATTAAAAAAGAGCCTCTCACAAGACACTGCCATAAAGTTGGCAGTTATTTGCAATTTGATAGCTCTCTTTTCCACCTCTTGGTCTATCTGCTCCTAGACGTAAGCACACTCAATCAAATGAGTTTTACAGTTTAGTCCTAAAAGCTGTATTCTATAGGCAAACCCTTTAGGATGTTTTTTAATTTTCAGGCTTATGTACATTTATGTTCATTGTAGTCAAGCTAATTTTCTTTTATACTATAAAATTTGAAAAGATCACAATTTTCTATTTAGATTTATCCCCCACCCCACATTGAATTTGACTAAATTCTAGAATAAGAAAAATACTTACTTTTTGTTGTACTTCAGTCCTATTAAAATATTTTGAAAAAGAAATTGAATAATTAACATCCATAAATATTTTTAAGGAATTATCAATAAATTATTATGAATTTTGTCTTCTACCTTAAAGGAGAAAAATATGTTAATAACAGAAAAAAATAATTTGTCACCTATTCATTTTTCTCCAATCTTCAGGTCAGCTGAATAATATACTATCGATGAAATAAAATACTCCAGGATTAAATTTTAAAGGAACAGGAGGAACCTTTGCAAACTATTGCCACACACTTCAGGCGCTCTATTTTCTGTCTTTAATTAACTAAGGCATCTCTTCGGCTTCACTCTTTATTTTTTTTCTTTTTCTTGTAATTTGTTTACTCCATATGAAAAACTTTTAGTAGTTCCTCAGTGTTTGTTTATACCTTCTTCCATAGTAATGGAATTTTAGGTGGATTAAAGGTATTTCTCAGCTTCCTTTGCAACTAGTTATGGCCATTCAAATGTAATATGCTTCGTGTTTTCATCTGTGAAATCTTTAATGGCTCAAAATAATACCTGAACATGATAAGCACTATTTACATTTTAGGAAGGGAAGGAACATGAATTAAAAAAAAATACACCACTTACTTCCAGGTTTTGCTTTAAAACAAACAGGCATAGCTCCTCAAGTTTCTTACCTTCTTTTCACTAAGTTGAAGATGGCTGAACTGGAGCGGTCATGTTGGGCTCCCACGTTAATGGCAGAGAGAGATTGATAGAGGCACTTACTACTCCCAGATACCCGCCTACCATTAAATTGTCATATGAGAGGGAAATAAATTTCCATCTTCCATAACCCACTGAAATTTGGAATATCTTTGCAGCTGGGGCTTATCCTGTAATCAACTAATATGGATTACTAATACTTTTTTGAAGAAATTTTTTAGAAAAAAAATTTTCTAACAATTTTAGTTTTGGAAAAAACAAAACTAGTTATTAATTTTAAAATAGAACATAGAGGTTTGTTTGGCATAGTTATTAACTATAATGTTACAAAATAAGAAGCATTTCTCTCTATATAAATTTTTTAACATACTAAGGCATAGATTAGTTAAATTTGAGTAGTTATATTAACACATAAGTAGAAAGATTATTAATTTCAAATTTATTACTCCACAGAGAAATTTAATAGGGTCAGGTTTATCTTATCTTTCAGTCTGGTAGACATGCATTATGCAGCTCTTACTATATACGGCACTTTACCAACAACCTCTCCTCTACAGAAAATGATCCAGTATTACATACAAATTGTGTACAGACTTCCAACCAAGCCTCTCAAATCCTTCCCTTTCCCATTCATGTCCAACAAAATCACTAGACTGTTTTAACTTATTATTTTTCAAGATAGTTTGCTGTAATACAAAACTCTAAGACTTCCCTGCATGTTTAAAACTTCACATTTTTGGCACATTATTCAGAAATCATCAATATCAAGTGCTGATCCACTTTTTTGTCTTCTTGGTTTATCCTTTTTTCCAAGTATTTCATGTTTTATCCAAGTAGGTAGAATGAGTCATGATTTTCTTATTGTTTCCATAGCACAATTGCTTTGCATATATTAGCATAATAATCATGTTGTTTTGTGGGTATTTGCTTATCTGCCTTCTTTATTATTCTGTGAAATTTGTGAAAGACAGGTATTTTATAGAATTCTCATTTTATACACTCCAGCATTTATTCCAGCATTTTAGTATTGCGTTTCAATTTCAGTTATTTTTCTAAATATTGCCTGAACCATTTAGTGGTAGGAATAGAATGCTTTAGAATCATAAATTAAAAATGAAGTTTCTTATGTAATGCTTTATGTATGTGTGTATATGTATGTGTATGTGCGTGTGTGCATGTGTGCATGTGCACATACACTTTTACATCAGACATTCAGCCAAAAGATACTTTAAAAAACATCTTACATGTATAACATTTTTATGGGAATCATCAACATACACAAAAATACACAGAATACCACAAACAGCTACCATACACCTATCAATCAGTTTTAATATTGTCAATTCACTTCCAATCTTGTGTCTTTTCTACACACATAATCTTCCTTCATAGCTTCTTTTGAAGTCAATCCCAAGAGTTGTATCTTTTTTATCTGTAGATAATTCATTATGCTTTAAAAAATAAGACCTCTTATTAAAAATGTATCCACCAAACAATTACCACAAATAAAAACAATAATTTCTTTATGTCATTAAACATTCAATAGTGTTCAAATTTCCAATTTAAAAATGAAGTAAATGTTTTCAAATTTTAATGTATAGATTTCCTGCCCATAAGTTTTTTTAAAGTTTTTTTTTAATGTTTATTTATTTTTGAGAGAGAGAGACAGAGACAGAACACAAGTGGAGGAGGAGCAGAGAGAAGGGAAGACAGAATCCGAAGCAGGCTCCAGGATCTGAGCTGTTAGCACAGAGCCTGATGTGGGTCTCAAATCATAAACTGTGAGATCATGACCTGAGCCAAAGTCAGATGCTTAACTGACTGAGCCACCCAGGTGCCCCCTCCATTTAAAAAAAATTAATGTTTATTTTTGAGAGAGAGAAACAGTCTTTTTAAAAAATTCCAGTATAGTTAGCATACAGTGTTACGTTAGGTTAAGGTGTACAATATAGTGATTCAACAATTCTGTACATTACTCAGTGCTCATCAAGGTAAATGTACTCTTAATCCTCTTCCCTTATCTTACCCTTCCCCCCACCTGCATCCCTTCTATTAACCATCAGTTTATTCTCTATAGTTAACAGTATGTCTTTTGGTTTGTCTTTTGTTTTGTTCATTTGTTCTGTTTCTTAAATTCCCCATATGAGTGAAATCATATGATATTTGTCCTTCTCTGACTGATTTATTTCATTTGGCATTATACCCTGTCAAGCCATCCGTGTTGTTGCAAATGACAAGATTTTATTATTTTTTATGGCTAATATTCCACTATGTGTATGTGTGTTTGTGTGTGTGTCTATGTGTATGTGTATACCACATCTTCTTTATGCATTCATCTATCAGTGGACACTTGGGCTGCTTCTATAATTTGGCTATTGTAAATAATGAGGCAATAAACATAGGGGTGCATGTATCCCTTTGAATTAGTGTTTATTTTATTCTTTGTACAAATACTCAGTAGTGTGATTCTTTGATCATAGGAGAGTTCTAGTTTTTAATTTTTTGAGGAACTTCCATACTGTTTTCCACAATGGCTGCACCAATTTGCATTCCCACCAACAATGCAAGAGGGTTCCTTTTTTTCTCCACAGCCTTGCCAACACTTGTTGTTTCTTGTACTTTTCATTTTAGCCATTCTGACAGGTGTGAGGTGATATCACATTGTGGTTTTGATTTGCATTTTTCTGATGATGAGTGATGTTGAACATCTTTGTATATCTTCCTTGGAAAAATATCTGTTCATGTCTTTTGCCCATTTTTTAATTGGATTGCTTGTTTTTTGGTGTTGAGGTGTATAAGTTCTTCCTATATTTTAGATACTAACCCTTTATTGGATATTTCATTTGAAAATATCACCTCCCAATCACTAGATTGTCTTTTAGTTTTGTTGATTGTTTCCTTTGCTGTGCAGAAGTCCCAATGATTTATTTTTGCTTTTGTTTCCCTTGCCTCAGCAGACACATCTAGAAAAATGTCATTACAGCTGATGTCAGAGAAATTACTGCCTGTGTGCTTTTATGGTTTCAGGTCTCACATTATATCTCCTACCCACATCTTTTTATATTATATATTGGTTTGTCTTTTAAAGTTTGTCACTATCTGGATTTTGCTATAATAATATAGTGTTTCATCTCCCATATTACTTCTGCTATTGGTAGTTGGGTCTACTGGTTTGATTAGTATTGGATTTTTTTTTCTCATTGTACTAATTCAGGGTAATGTCATGTTCTTTTATCTGGAGGAACATCATAATATTTAATGTGCCAGTTTCTCAAAAGCAATGCTTAGCTATTTTTCATTACCTGTAGAAACCTTTGGGGTGCCTGGGTGGCTCAGTTGGTTGAATGTCTGACTTCAGCTCAGGTGATGATCTTTCAGTTTGTGAGTTCAAACCCTGCCTTGGGCTCTCTGCTGTCAGTGCAAAGCCCACTTTGGATCATTTGTCCTCTTCTCTCTCTGCACTCCCTGCTCATGCTCCCTCTCTCAAAAATAAATAAATATTTAAAAAGACTATAGAAATCTTCTACTATGATTTGAGAGCACAATATTCAAGCTTCAATAAGTCCAGGAGCTCCTCTGATCTTCAGGCTTGTTTTTTTAGCCAATCAAATCAATTTTCACAGGAAAAAAAGACAAAAAAAATTGAGTTTGGAGAAAAGCACCAAATATTCTAAGGAAAATATGTTGAATTATAATACAGTGTTATAGGAGATTGAACCACAAGTAAATGCTTAAAAGAATGTCATAAAGGGGCATTCAGTGGCTTAGTTGGTTAAGTGTCTGACTCTTGATTTCAGATTAGGTCATGATTGAAGGGTTGTGGGATTGAGCCCCAGGTTGGGTTCCATGCTGTGCACGGAGTCTGCTGAAGATTCTCTCTCTTTCCTCCACTCACATTTGCTCCACTCACAGTTGCTTTCTATGTCTAAAAATAAATTTAAAAAATAAATAAAAAAGAATGTCATAAAGAGAAATATTGTAAGGTTTACAATAGGTTGGTCAGGCAAGATCCTAAAGAGATGTTGGATATGGTTAGGAAAAGTTTTCATGTAGAGAAAAAGATGGAGAACAGAGGCAAAGGATTAGTTGACTGTAAGTTTGATACGAAACAGTATAACATAACTACATAAAGACAAAGAATACTCTTTATAATATCTTATTCCATTCTGTAACATATGAAAATAGGTTTAGTTAAACATTGAGGATTTTGGGAATATTTAAAAGCAATTAAACATGATCATTGAACAGTTGGAGCCTCTGTCCTGCTTAGCTTGAAGAAGCAGCACGTGTGTGTGTGTGTGTGTGTGTGTGTGTGTGTATGTAATGGTATATGGGGGCAGTGTTAGATCAGCGGCATGATAAGAAAAGTTTAAAATATTTGAAAGGATATCATTTGGGACTTATTCTGTCTAATTTCAGAAGAAAAACCTATAACTGGTGGATAGAAACTGTAAATAGATGGATTTGGTCTCAAAAAAAATTTCATCTGTGGTAAATTAAAATGAGTTAAATTTTGGCAGACTATTGATAACCTCTTTAGGATTGTTATACAAGAGATCTCTGTTTTACATCAAAAACCACATGACCCTTTAAGGATTCTCTAGAGTAAAATCTAAAGCAATAAATTCTAAGTGAAATAGAAGCCACCCTGGTTGAAACCTTCAGAAACTAAGCTTATTCCCATAGTATATCACTTAGCTAACACATTCTCTAAACCTTGTTCTGCCAAATTCTGTCACTAAGGATGTAATACATAGAATGAGATGTTGTACAAATAATTCTAGCTTCAAGGACTCTTTTAATGACAAACTTTCTGTTTATTCTTTTATCATCCTCCTCCTCCTCCTCATCATTACCAATAACATTTTGCTATTACCTTAAATCTTAGAAATCAGAACTCAGCTACAGAAGAGAGTATCAGGTTTTATGTTTTCAAGTCCCCAGCATTTCTTCAAAGACAGGAATTTAGGACAGTTGGAGAGGAATGGAAGCTGCCAGGTCTGTCTGGTTTGTCAGTCCATTTGAGATTGTAGAGGATTTCTAGAGGTGGCTAGGAAACATAGGTGAGAAATGTATAAGAGGGAGACAGACTAGCTGGGATATGCTGGCAAAATTCCCTTACAATTACTAGTAGCCTGGAATCAGCATTTGGCTCAGCCCAGTTTGGGCTTGCATTTCACATAGGGATGTCCAGTCTTACGTACCTGGTCTTTTATCCCCTTTTGCTTGGTTGTTTCTAGGTCCCTATATAGTAGCTGCTTGATTTCAGGATTCCATCTGCCCATCTTGAGATAATGCACACATGGTCTATGCAGCACAGACTCCTTCTTTCCAGGAGGCAACATTTATAGAATGTTTTGTCTCCTCTCCCACTTCCACTCACTCCTATCCTTTATCTGATTTTTCTCAATCCATCCCGAATTTCCAGAATCCACCAACGTGTACTCATTCCAAACCCCAAGGACATAGAGACAAGATTGTTTATTTAAAAGTTATTGTCAATATACCTTTCCCAGGATATACACATACCCATGGGTAAAGCAGAAGGGGGTGAAGTGAGGTGAATGATGCAGATGTTGTGACAACAGCATTGCTGTTGGCCACTGACCATATGTCAGAAGGAATGTCATCTGCTTCAGGATAGTGGTTGCCCATGGGTAACTGAAACCAGGGACAGCATAACTGCAAATAAGTGGGGACTGCTTTCTTTTTCTTTCTTTCTTTCTTTCTTTCTTTCTTTCTTTCTTTCTTTCTTTCTTTCTTTCTTTCTTTCTTTCTTTCTTCTTTCTTTCTTTCTACATTGTTTTCACTTCCAAGATTTTATTTAAATTAAAGTCACTTAACACATAATGTAGTATTGATTTTAGGAGTAGAATCTAGTGATTCATCACTTACATATGATACCCAGTGCTCATCACAAGTGCCCCCCTTAATGCCCATCACCCATGTAGCTATCCCTCTGCCCACCTCCCCTCCAGCAATCCTCAGTTTGTTCTCTATAGTTCAGAGTCTCTTGTGGTTTGCCTTCCTCTCTATTTTTGTCTTATTTTTTCCTTCCTTTTCTCTATGTCATTTGTTTTGCTTCTTAAATTCCACATATGAGTCAAATCATATGATATTTGTCATTCTCTGACTTATTTTGCTTAGCATAATGTAATCTAGTTCCATCCATGTCATTGCAAATGGCAATATTTCATTCTTTTTGATGACCAAGTAATATTCCATGATATATATGTGTGTGTGTGTGTGTGTGTGTGTGTGTATATATATATATATATATATATAAAATCTTACATCTTTTTTTTAATATGAAATTTATTGTCAAATTGGTTTCTATACAACACCCAGTGCTCATCCCAACAGGTGCCTTCCTCAATGCCCATCACCCACTTTCCCCACATCTTTATCCATTCATGAATTGATGGACATTTGGGTTCTTTTCCAAAATTTGGCTATTGCTGATAGTGCTGCTATAAGTGAAAAGTGCCTTGGCATCAATTACTTACAGTGTCTAGGCTTCTCAAAATGTACAAAGAAAACCATACATGTATGTAAGTGAACTGGTTCTTTTGCACAAAACACTTGTTCACAAAAATATTCACACTGTGGCAGTTATTTTATTATTAATCTAAATATTTGAATAAAAATAACAAAATAATACAGACTTTAAGATGATGATAATAATTGAAACAATGAAAAAGCAATTTTATATCTGCTCAATTTCCATTGTTTTTGCTCTAAGAATATATCTTTTAAGTTGCCTATCTTAAAATTGTATATTCTTAGAATTCTATAATATTGTAAATACACTGATTGGAGCTCTAACAGAGTAATTATATTTTTACTTAATGAACAGCTCCAGAAAGTAAACAATTGAAAATGTAGGGAGATAATAATATATTTGTATACACACACACACACACACACACACACACACACACAAACATGCACACACTTATACATAATTGTACATGGAGAGACAGAGAGGCAAAGAGAAGGAGAGACAGGAGAAGGAGAGAAGAATATGAAAACTTATTAAGACAGAGTCTAATCATTAGAATCATTAGGGCTAAATATGAAAGGTAAGTTTTTATATTTGAGAATTGTTGAGTGATTTCTCTTGAGGTTGAATTTCTTTCAAACTAAACTTTGACAATTAACTAATTTTGAGTTATTTATTAAGTAAAAGAGTAACGTTTTATAGTTTATTTTCTATTCATGAAGATAGACAGTCTATGACTCATCAGTCTTCTATTTAAAAAAAAAATTAAAAACACTGTAAAGTCTTGGTTTCTTTTTTCATGTCCTCTACTCTTTTCATTTAATCTGTCTAAATCATGTAAATTTCAATGGTGAGTAAAGAGATTCTATTCATTGGAAATGGCTTGGGAAATACAAATGCTGATCCATAGGTAGGTAGATGATCAACTAGAAATAGAAACAGATACATTTCCATGTCATGGGCCATGAACTTGAAAACGATTTATTATTCTTTATATTTGTACATCTTTATCTGCTGATATTTAATATATTATTTATATTTTATAAATGGAAGTAACAAAGGAGTTTTTTTTTCTTTTTCTAAGTAGTTTAAGTTAAAATTTGGAATATTGACTTCTTATGCACAAATATGCAAAATATTCTGCATTCAATAACTAGGACAGCATTTTTTTTAAACAACTAGTGATTTCAGGGAGAAAACAAATGAAAAAAAAATCTTACCAATCCTTTGCCCCCCATGGAGTCTCAAAGGCCAACCTAGATCAACTGGGTTACACTGCTGTAAGTCAGCAACCAGGTAATTGTGTAATTCCTAACATGAATCTCTGGTCTCTCTCTGTCAGACCTTTTCCAATAAGCTTGTGCTTAGCCACTAGTATACTCAGTGTTGTCACCAAACTATGTGCCTATCACAACATAACATGTGGAATAGAACAGGACGTACATCATTCATTAGTCCTCCACATTAGAATTGTCTCATCCTTGCTGCTGGTGCTGCTTTGATTTGGGGACACCAATCATCCACTGTCTAAGTTTCCTTTTTTGAGGCTCAAGTTCATACTATTTTTATTTAGAGATGGGATTCCAGACTTTGAAGTCTACTTTCTTGAACTAATTATGGCTTTGGCTGTCTTAACTCTTTACTATTCATTCTTCATTTTGATAATAAGATCTTGAATTCCAGTTGAAAGAACAGAAAACCCTGCTTTTCTAATCATTGTCCCTATTTTCCTTTGCTTAGATTTATATAATTGGCTCCCATGTTTAGAGGGTTCTAATCAATTTCTTCTTCCTTGACTATGGAGGGCAGGTCCTCTACCTGGATCTTTTTAATGCTACCTGGACTGTGATCATGACACCATGAGAAAGATAACAATAACCTTTCCCCACTATTCACTGACCCAAATTCTTTATCAACCAAATTCAAGGAGATATCTTAAAAGGCTAATAAAAGAAACATAGCAAATTTTGCAAAGTTTTACATAAATAGAAACAAAAATGCTACACCTGAGTTCAAAGACTATGGGGATACAGGAGATAATGAAAAGTAATGAATATGAGAAGAACTTGGTAGTGATAATGAATTCTAAGAGAACAAAAAAAATAAATCATAATGGAAAAAAGTCTAAATGAAGTCAGATGATTTGTGAAAATTATATATACTCATTGTATCTTGTATATATATATGTGTGTGTATATATATATATATATATATATATATATATATATATATATATATGGAGTGGAGCTACACTCCACTCAAGCATATATGTTGGAGAGCAGAGCACCCTCCCCCTCTTAGCAACCAGCAGCTTTTTGCCTTCAAACATCAGGTTTGCCAGTTAACCATATGTGCCCTGCAAATACTACTTTCATTTGTTAGGTAGGCCATGAAGAGAAATAGATCAGGAAGCACTAGGGACAGTCACGCACTGATGGTGTTAGCATATGTTGCCTTGCAAAGGTCTTCTTTAGTTCACTTCATTATAAATATTATAACAACATGGGTTTGTCAAATATGGATTATCTTTTTTAGTAACTGAATTCTCAAACAAAATTATTTAGAAATGATGGATTAAAAAATACTTTGTAATAAGTTATATGTAACTTCTTTGTGCCCTCCAAATCCCTGAGGCATACATCATAAATCTCAGATTTTCATTATTGTAAAATAGAAGAGCACAATTATCTAACTTATGAGGATGTTTCTAAGCTCCATCACTCGGTACTAAGATGCCTTCTGATTAAAGCTCACAGTATTAATGTTTCTAAAAGTAAGGGCATTTTTCAAGAACTTCAGTTACCAATGCAACATGTTAAGCATGATTTAATTAGTGCAGAACAGGCTGTCTCCAAGGCAATCAAACGAGCCATGTCCTACTCAGTGTGTGTCTCTCATTTTTCATAAGGATGGCAAATTAGGTTCACAAGATATATAGTAAGTTAATGTGGAAGTTGCATATTAAAATCATCTGGTTCTCTTAGATAAAATTGAAAACTTGGTAAAGATGTGAGGTCTTTGATAAGTCACTTGAAATTACTTTTACTGTCAGTTTTAAAAAAGAATATGCACTGCACTTGTCTCATTAAGGGAAAAAAGAATAAACAAATCATGTGAACTGATCCACCAATACTATAAATATGTTTGGCGCCCATGCTAAGTGTAATCCAATAAAGTGTAGTAAAACCGGAAGCTGACATGTAACGAGAAAAGAAGAAATGCTCTATTGATTTATAGGGGAAAGTTTGTTCTTTGAAATGAAATAAAAGCACCTGTTACCAGAAGAGAATATAAACGCCAAAGGGAGTAGTTCTGTTCATAAAGCTTTCTACTTAGAACTACAGGATTCAGCTTAGTAAATCAAAATTGTATGCAATAAAAGAAAAGCCAAGAACTACTTTGATTGTTAAAATGGCGTTTTAAAGGCTCACTAGACCATCAATTCTGTCACAATGTTGAAAAAATAAACTGTAGTTGACTATCCAATTGGCCTTTTCTTCCAGAACAACTTTTAAATTGGATTCAAACATCGTCTCTATGTTATATCCTACTGATGTTGACACTTGGCATACAAGCTTTGGTTGCTACTCACAAATGTTCACTGTAGGCCTCTTTATGTCTCAATTTTTTTCTTCTCTAACCCATTTCTTTCTACTAAACATTTACTGAGCATCCACTACGTGTGCAATACTCAGAGGTTTGGGGCAAAAATAAACATGGGATAGGGCAACAGCAAAGGAGACCCCAGCATTCTCGGTGCACGATGCCCAAGGTAGGGTCTCCATATCATGAGTTGGATCTGGATGAAAGAAGTGTGCCACCCTCTCTCAACCATTTGCCCAGGACTTAGCCTCAGTGACAGGTAGCTGGGGAAAAATGAGAAATGCTGAAGTCATGTTCCTCCCAGGAAGAAAGCCCTTTGAGAGTTTAGGGGAGAGAGAACCTGGTATTGTTGGCCACAGTCATCTGGATTAGAGTCTGTACCTTGCTCAGCCTGGAGTGGGAGGTAGAGTGGTCTTGGGCCCAATACTATAGTCTTTTTTTTTTTTTTTATTGGATTCTCATAGATTTTCTTGAATAGATCTTTCTTCACTTGCTGTTTACTTTAAGTACCATTTCCACAGGCTTTAAATGGTTGAGTTTTTTAGATAATTTTCACCAGTTTCACTGGTGAGTCAGTAGAACTCCCCACACTGTCTTACTGGAAGTCAGTCTGATATCTCATTATTTTTAAACGGAAAATTTCTAGTCAGTGGGTGAAATTGGCAACATTCAATTTCAAAGAAATAAGACCTTACTTGCCAGACTTGCTATCCTATGTTTCTCAAAGAACTCTGGCTGTAAGTGTAGTGACTTCAAGAAATCTTTCCTTCATCTTGCAGGTACTCAGTGTCCTTCTAAAAGTTAAATAAACAGAAAAAGAAAAGGAAGGAAAGAAGGAAGAAAGGGAGGGAGGGAAGAAGAATGGAAGGGAGGGAGAAGGAGAAGGAACAAACTTACAATTTGATGAACAAATTAGACTTGTATAAGTATTTTGCTATAGACACCAAACCATGTCTTGGGTAAGCTAATATATAATATGCATAGCATATATTTATCATGTTTTAAAAATAAAATGTAAATGAATGATTTTTTTTTAAGTATTCTAAACTCTCTCCCTCCTGAAGTTTGCTGTCACCTAAGATCCTGACCTCCTACAAGATATTTATGTTAACATTGTCTCTAGGTACCTGGTACCCAGTACAAACTCAATTCATATTTTAATTCATATTTTAAAATATATTTAAAAAATAAATAAATTACTCCATCTTGGCTACCACCTTTGAATAAAATTTAATAGTTTAGTACCATTACATTTGAGAAAAAAAATTAGGACCAACATCAAAGAAGAACTTAATTTTGAGAAGTGAACTTTTTAGAAAAGTTTCTAATCTCAGAAGCACTTAGTTAATGCTAATTAACAGCCATCAATTTAATTTAACTTTTTTCTACAATATTGCTATTATTGGTCTCCATCTGGACTAATTAATAAGAACCCTTCTTCCACTAGTTCTGATCATCAGCCAAATTTCATTTTCCCCAATCTGGTTTGATTAGGAAATATTGCTACTCCATCTGTACAGGCTTATTTCTCTAATAAGCTAGCAACAAAATGAGTGCTGATTATACCACCAAAGCTATGTTCTAGCATATCTATTGGGTCTCCATCTTGCCATTTACAAGGTGTGAAAAAGGCTGAAACTGAAAATGTCTCTTCCAGAAAAATGCTCTCTACATAACACATTACAGTTTAGAGTTTAGAGCTGGAAGTGTGTTGTTTGGAAGTCAGTGATAATTATGAAACTTACCTAGTCAGTTACACATAGAAATTATGAATAATCAGCAGCTACAATACTAACAAATGAATAAATTATGCCTTTAAGGTTTTAGAAACAAGGACATCATTTCATGAGGACATATAACTCTTATTTTATATACGTATCCACAATAATTTATATTTTATGAAGAATTTTCAATGACACTTTTTTTTCAGAAAAAGGAAGGTTTACATTATAGAAACTCAACACTAAAACACAATACGTGCATGCTATTCAGCTTCCAGATATTCGTCTATAATCTATTCAATCTAAACACTTCTATACTTTTTTACTCTTCTAACTAGATTGAGTACACTGTGAATTGCACCACCACCTTGATTATTACTTGTTCTCCCAGTGTGACATTTTCTTTTAAGTGTTTATTCATTTATTTTAAAAGAGCAAGCGGGCACGTGCACAAGCGAGCATGAGCGGGAGGAAGGGTAGAGGGAGGCGAGAATCCCAAGCAGCTGACAGCACAGAGCACAAAGCACCAGGCTCAATCTCAGGAACCGTCAGATCATGACCTGAGCCAAAATCAAGAGTCAGACGCTTAACCAACTTAGCCACCCAGTCACCCCCAAAATCCAAAGTTATTTTAAATTTAAAAAAACCCTATATTATTTATAACATCTAGTTTTTTGGAAATCAAACAATTGACATTTGTCTTATTTGCAAACAAGTTTTAGAACATCTTTTTCTCAATGACCACAGAAGGAAAGAAATACATTTCAGAAAAATCACTAATAAAAGGATTTTATTCCAGTTATGACCTTTTATTTTGCTTTTGTAAAGAAAAAAAAAATTAGCACCAGTTTAGGTTGACAACAAAATGGAGAGCAAGGTACCCAGATTTCCCATATATCCCCTGCCTCACATGGGTACAGTCTCCCCCATTATCAACATCACTCACCAGAATGGTACATTTGTAACCAAGGATAAACCTCCATTGATACATCATAATCAGTCAAAATACATATGTTACCTCAGGGTTCACTCTTGGTGTTGTACAATCTTCAGGTTGAGACAAACGTATAATGACATGTGTCTCCAGTATGATGTTGAAAATGAGTGGTTAAGAGTACACATTCTTGCATTGTACCTGATCTCAGTGAAAAACATCTTCAAGTTCCTCGCACTTAGTATGATGTCATCTATAGTTTTTTTTTTTTTGTAGATAATCTGTATTAAGTTGAGGCAGAAAAGGAAGAAGAAAAGGAAAAAAAAAATTCCTTGTGATAAGGACTCTCAGGATTTGCTCTCTTAGTAACTTTCCTACATACCCCAGAGCAGTGTTAACTATAGCCATGACATTATACATTATCTTCTTCAAGAGACTAGGGTTAGGGTCTCTGTATCTTTTTAAGTCCTACAGTTAGTTCTAAGACACATAAAAGTTTGAGAACCATTGCACAGTGATTTTTAAAATCACAACTTTTGGGGCACCTGGGTGGCTCCATTGGTTAAGTGACTGACTCTTGATTTCAGCTCAGATCATTATCGCATGCTTCGTGGAATTGAGCCCCACATAGGGCGCTGTGCCCACATCATGGAGCCTGCTTGGGATTCTCTGTCTCTACCCCCTGCCCCATCCCATGCTCACATGTGTGTGCTCTCTCTCTCTCTCTCTCAAAATAAATAAATAAACTTAAAATAAAAATAAAATCACAACTTCTTAGTCTTCAGAAGTATGTGTTTTTTTTTTTTTTTTTTTTTGTTTTTTTTTTTTTTTACAATTCTACCCTTTCAGAACTGTCTTTCCTCCCTTCTTCACTTCTTTAGTGGGTTCTCCTGGATCTGACTCTACTTGGGCAGTCTTACCCCCAGTGGGCTCTCAGGAAATATTTGTTGAAATAAACTGTGTAAACAAAGCCTTTATGAAAAATCCGATCTTTAGTCTGCTTTGCGCTAACCAAATTTCATTTCCTTTAGAAATTAGCCTGAGGTTATTACTTTTTCAGAGTAGTGACACGGATTTTGCTTTTCAGATCTATGAGCAAATCATTTAAAATAAAAATCCAAACAGAAACACAATTCTTTCCCCTTCTCTGCCATGTCCATATTGGCGTTTAGAAACAGAACTTAAATGATGACAAATTTGCCTGAGGAAAAATTGATTTAATATAATGCTATAATGCTTTATTGCTACTTTGCTGGTAACTGGATGGAGAATGCAGCATGTGGCTCTGATTCACAAATTGCATTTC
Organism: Felis catus; assembly: GCF_018350175.1. Lineage (NCBI taxonomy): Eukaryota > Metazoa > Chordata > Mammalia > Carnivora > Felidae > Felis > Felis catus. Next base: position 98,893,787 of record NC_058371.1, read on the forward strand.
TAATTCAAGGGCATATTCAATCAATGAAATACAGTTTTTAGTTTAAATTTTAGAACATATTGAAATATTTGATAGAAAATTGAGTTTTGGGGGCCTATGGCTTTCTTCCCCTCAGAGGATCCTAATTGAAGCCAAATTCTAATGAAGCTAATAAAAATTTAGTAGATTGACAGTTGATTACAAGAATGCGTTTGTTGCCAACTTACTAAAATTAATCTATTCCACATGTAAAAACAGCATATGAGGCTATTCTTCTCTTTGACTCATGTTATTTTAGCTTTAATACCTACCTTAGGATCCAAGTTCTCTTATAAGACTATCTTCCCTGAAATTGCTGGTGATAATGCACACATGGCTTTTCATGGCTATACAGGGCTGCATGTGGATCTTAGGCTTTTATATATGCGAGCACATACGTGTGTATTCACACACATACTCTCATTAACAGATCACATGCATGTCAGCCTACATGTAACAACGTTCTATCAGTGTTAAGCTGAGATGCTGAAGCCTACATAAATCAAGAGATTCAGAAGTTGGGTTCTCACAGCAATTTGAAACTAGCACTGATGTTATGTGCTATGACAGGGTTTTTCCATTACACAATCAGATAACCCTGTATAATGTGACATAAATATTTGGCAGATCTTCGCTTTGCAAACATACATATACTGCGTCATGTTGTATAAAAGGCTTCTATAACGTGGATAATGCTGAAAATGAAAGCTCTTGGTTTTATATATCATGTGTAAATATTTTGCTTATGAGACATGAATTAATTTTGAAGGTAAAACAATACAAAGGATTGCCCTTTGAAAGACAGTATTTTGTTTAACAATGTATTTCTAATGTTAACCAAAAGAAAAAATGTTGAAGAATTAATTAGTAATCACAAATGATAAATGAAGCCTACATTTGGTAAATATAAGATAAACTATCTCGGCTCATAAAGATATTTTGTCATTAGGTTATAATCTTACAAAACATTAGATACTTGGAAATACAATAAGCCTAAAGAAAAGATTTTAAACGCGAGGAATGAAAAATGAATGTAAAATCTTAGACATAAGCTAATATTCTTATCCTTTATATATCTTAATGAATATTTGGTATAAATGACATAAATATTTTTTATTGTTGTTTTATATATATTTTATAATGAAAATACAAATATTTACCAAAAATAGGAAATACTCATTGAATGTGACTATTTAAATGCCTTCTAGATTTTCATCAAATTGAATGAGAAAAAATTGCAGTGAAATGCAGTTATTAGCATTTTTGGTTCTTTAACATGTCTAAATCTAAGCATAGGAAACCATTCTTAAATTATTAACCCTCAATTTAAATCAATTTAATTAAATATAATACCAATTACATATCAAACAATATGTAATACTGGTTTGGATTCACAGCAAATAAGAGGCAACTCTTTATTAAGTCATTCAATCTTCTCATACGCTAACCCATTTGGTCTTTAACCCACCAATCCACTTGGTGAATGGTCATTAGGAGTTCTCTGCACCACGCACTTTGCTAGGCTAGGAGATTCTGGGATGAATTAAATAGACATAGGTGGGAACTTCTCTCTGTTTTTATGCCCAGCAGGGAAGATAGACATTCAAAATATCAGTATACGTGCTTCAAGACACATATTTTCTATCATTTATATATATACATATATACACAGTATATATAATAACAACTAGTATTTGTTGAAAGTTTATGTACCAAGAATCATATTAAGGATTTTACATGTATTAATTTGTTTATTCCTCACAATGACAATGGGTAGGTATTATTACTCACATGTTATAGTGGAGGAAATTGAAGATCAGATTTACTCTAAAATGCCTAAAGTCATACAAATTATCTGGTGTTAATTTACATGAAATACATAGAAGTAAGAATTAGTGTGCAGACATAAAATCCAAAAAGTTGCAAAAAGAATAATAATTATAATATTCATTAACTATTGGAGGTTTTTTGACTATAAATAATTCACAAAAAGATCTTTTTAACAAAGGGTTAAATGTTTTCTCTTAAAATGGTCAGTAAAGTATATGAAATCTAATTTTTTAATGAAAAACAGAAATTATGCTTTCTAAATTTAAATATTTAAATTTTTATTCTACAAGAACTGAAAACTACTTTTTACATATTTTTATGTTTTGTATTACAGCTAATAGTACATGATAACTAAACTTCAGGCTTATCCTGGTAGTTTTAAATTCAAAAATAATAAGTTATGAGGAAATTTGTATTTATGAGGTATTATTTGCTATAAAATTTTGCACAAGAAAATCATTTTTAAAATGTGACTCAGTTTTGGGTATCTGGGTGGCTCAGTCGGTTAAGCAAACGACTTAGGCCCTGGTCATGATCTCACGGTTCTATGAGTCCAATCCCTGCGTTGGGCTCTGTGCTGGCAGCTCAGAGCCTCGAGCCTGCTTCAGATTCTGTTTCTCTCTCTCTCTCTCTCTCTCTCTCAAAAATAAACATTAAAAAAAAAGTGACTCAGTTTTTCCCACAACACATTTCCTTAATGTAGTTATGATCTTTAATTTCTCTTTGTTATTAAACTCTATTTTTCATCATAAAAAGAATGATACAGAATTGTAATTTTTTTCATCATAGCTGTATACCATGTAAAGAAAAGTATAAGCCTTAAATCAGCATTTCTATTCTCAAAAGCCTTTGGCAAACACCAAAAGACAACATCGAGAATTTTTTGCAGACCTAATATATAACCAAGTTACCATGAGGCTATGAATAAGATCTTTTTCAGGGACAGAGAATTATCTAAAATTTATGAAACAAAAAATAAAAATAAACAAAACTTGTCTTAATATATATGCCTCAAAAACCTCTACATTTGGATACTGGACCTGGTTTCATTTAAGATTATTATAAGTAATCCAGAAGCAAGAGCCCTCTATAAAATCTTCACATCCATAGAAGGTGCATTTCCCGATAATTACATGCATATCAATGCAAAGAAATTACAGATCTTTTTTTAAAAAAATTTTTTGATGTTTATTTTTGAGACAGAGACAGAGTGAGCAGAGGAGTGGCAGAAAGAAAGGAAGACACAGAATCTGAAATAGGCTCCAGGCTCTGAACTGTCAGCACAAAACCCGATGCAGGGCTGGAACCCACGAACCGCGAGATCATGACCTGAAGTCGGACACTTAACTGACTGAGTCACCCAGGTGCCCCTCAAATGAGTAATTTCTGCAGCTATGCTTGGCATTTTTACATGTCAGTGGATATTTCCAGTTAGCAAAATTACTATAAAATGGGATGAAATATGACAAATTATACACATTTTAATATATATTAATTACAAAATAATATGTATCAACTCCTTATGATGTGCAACATGCTATTCTACAGTGTGTTAAGAAAATACAAAAAATTAAGACATGATCTTTAACCTAGAGGAGTATATAGCCTAAATAGGAAATATCACTCGTAAAGAGAGGGCCATAATATTGTAATGAGTAGGTGTAAAACTGTGATGCAGACCTTTAAGACCTCAGAGAGGATGCCTCAGAGGCTGTTGGGAGAAGGTGAAAGGTATGAAGGGAAGGAGAGGATACTATCAAGAACTTACCCTTAGGTCAATGCAAATAAAAAACAATTCAATGAAACCTGATGGAATACTTTGCAAGTTGATTCAAAAGTGGTAGGTGTATTTGAAATAACTAGAGTTAGGCTGTTCAAACCCTAACATATAATAAAGGGGGATGTAATGAGTGTACTACTACTACTAATGCCATTACTATTTCTACAAGTGTAAGCAAATGCTTGAATAGTCTTTACAGGAACTTAATTATGGAAGAAAATAACAGGAAAATAATTAGGAGATTCTTGAATGTCAGGGTTAGTGGGTTTGTGCTTAAATCAATAAAATTGGCCAACTATTCTGGCAAGGTGAACAGACAACTATGAGGTTCACTTTTATTTTATTTGCTTATTTTTTTATGATTGATTTTGAGAATGAGAGAGAGAGCGAGCATGAGCAGTAGAGGGAGAGAATCTAAAGCAGGCTCCATGCCTAACATGGAGCCTGATGTGGGGCTGGATCTCATGACGCCAGGATCATGACTTGAGCTGAAATCAAGAGTCAAAAGCTTAACTGACTGAGCCACCCAGGTGCCCCAATGAGGTTCACTTTTAAAAATGGGGTGCCTGGGTGGCTCAGTCAGTTAAGCATCCTACTTCAGCTCAGGTCATGATTTCGTGGTGGGTGAGTTTGAGCCTTGTGTTGGGCTCTGTTCTGAGAGCTCAGAGCCTGGAGCCTACTTCGGATTCTGTGTCTCCCTCTCTCTCCACCCCTTCCCCACTCACACTCTATCTGTCTGGTTCTCTATCCCTCAAAAATAAAATAAACATTAAGAAACATTTAAAAAAAGAGACTGATCTATAAGATTTGAGTAACATAAATTAAAATTGGGGGAATGTAGGAGAGGGACAAATTGGGCCTTTCTTGCAATAAATAATCATATATCTCAAAGAGATTGTTTACAGTCACAATAAAACAAATATAATATATATGAGAAGCACTGGAATTAACATCTGCAATATCTGACAGTAAATTAGATGTGGGACTAAAAGAGCAAGGACAGAATTATTTAGTAACTTGGAGCTTTCCTGCCTGAGAGGTGGGAAAGATGGTGTCAGGGTAGAGCAGATTCTGGTGGAAAAATAATTTCTTAGATTCATTCTTATAAACTAAAACCTCAGTAATGCTTAAAGCCACAGCAGCAGATGGTTCTATGAGGGTGATAAGTTAGATAAGGAAATGAAGGAGGATAAAAATTTTACCAATGCCCGGCTTCAGGGTCTAAGAGAGAAACAGAAGCCAAGTGCTATGGAGAGTAGATGAGTATTTACAACTGAGTTAAGATTGCTTTTGACTTTTGAAAGGGCAAATTCATTCACCTGAGGAAAAAGTCGTTTTAGGGCAGTAGAAATGATACACTTTTCCCAAACATTCAAGACTGCCTATACTTTATAGGCACTTTAAATTTCCTGAAACTCTCTATCAATAAACTGTGAAAGACCTTCCTCAACATCTTGTCATGTCTTTAAAAAGCTCATTTAAAAAAAAAGAAGAAGAAGAAGAAAAAGGGTGCCTGGGTGACTCAGTCAGCTGGGCATCTGATTCTTGATTTTGGCTCACATCATGATCTCATGGTTTGTAAGATTAAGCCCCAGGTCAAACCTGGAGTTAAGCTCAGCGCTGAGTGTGGAGCCTACTTGGGATTCCCTCTCTCCTCTTTCTGACCCTCCCTGCTCGTGCTGTCTCTCTCTCAAAATAAATAAATATTAAAAAAAAACAAACAAACACCTCTCTCTAGTTCATCACTTTTTCCCTTTTAATTATTGTCTAATTATACAGCAAATAAGTAAATAGATGTGGTATCATATCATTTTATATCAGAAATATATCAGTAAATATCTTTAATAGATATATTTTTATTTAACTTACTTACCAACATCATAATAGTCCTCAGTATCATCTTACAGCCATTCTGCTTTTATTTTTCCACAATTATCTAAAAAAATAACTTAGTATGGTAATATTTTTGAATTGGTATCTCAACAAGGTCTATCTTGCAATTGTTTGGTATATCTCTAAAATCTATTTTTATGGTAATTTAATGTCACTATTTTTTTTATAATCTGTATCATTTGTTCTGGAAATTTTCAGCATTCTGCAGTTGGCTAAATGTGTCCCCCTGGTGTTGTTTAATATGTTTTCCACCCCCTATATTTCCTGCACATGGTTAGTTAGCTCTACAGTCTTGACCAAATATAAACCTATTTTCTTTTCCTTCTTTTTTCTTTCCCTTCCCTTCCTTCTTCCTCTCTTCCCCTTCTCTACCTCCCTCCCCTCCCCTCTCCCTTAGCCTCCTCCCCCTCCCTTCCTTCTCCCCTCCCTTCCTTTTCCCTCCCTCTCCTCTCCCTTCCCTTTCCCTCCCTCTCCTCCCCTCCCAAAACCAAGAGTCAGAGCTTAACTGACTGAACGTCCCCAGAGCCCCTATCTAGAGCTTCTTTGTAATAGTTTTTCTGTTGCTGCTGTAACAAATTACAACAAACTTAGTGGCACTAAGCAACCCATATGTATCATCTCATAATTTCCATCAGTGGAGAGTCCAGGTACCATTTATCTGGATGTTCTGCTGAAGTCTTGCGGGCTGAGATTAAGGTGGCCCCCAGGGCTGCGATCCCCATTTGAGTCTAGTGCTTCTCTTTTGAGCTCACTGATGGTTGGCAGAATTTGTTTCCTAGTGCTCTTAGGACCAGGTTCCTCTTTTCTTGCTGTAGACTGTAGGCCACTCTCAGCTTCTAGAGGCCTCCCTCTTCACCAGTGGTTCAAAATTACCTTTGTGCTTTCCTGCTCAAAGCCAGCAAGACCTCATCCATCTGATTTCTGCCACCAGCCAGAGAAAACACTACTTTTAAACAGTTTATCTGATTATATCAAGCCCACCCAGATTATTTCTGTATTTGAAGATTAAAGGACTTGGAACTTCCACTATTTCTGAAAAATCTCTTCCCAGAAGTGCCCAGATTAGTCCCAAATGAGAATCTCACAGAATTCTGCCTATTATGAGCTTGTCATACAAAACTTTTCTCTTGGAGATTTTGTCTCTGTTTGTCACATCTCCTGGGAGCTCTCAACTAAGGTCTTTTCATGTTTGGTTTCTCATGCTTGGTTTTTCCTTCAAGTCCCAGTATAAATAGATTTCCTCAGAACGAACCTCCTTGATTACCCTACTTCAATCTTCCTGTCACAACATTCTCGGTTTCCTTCATAACAATAATCACAATTTCTGTTTATTGAATTGGCATATTTGCTTAGTTGTTTATTGTTTCTCTATCCCATGACAACATAGAACCTAAAAGACCATGAAACTTATACACCTTCTTATAACTCCCAAGCCTACCTGAGTGCATGCACCCAGTGGATCCTTATGAATTGTCATATGATAGCTTATGAATTTTATTGAATGAATGCAGAATATCGGTCTCCAAAGATGTAAATAAAATCTAAGCTCTGAAAAATAGTCAATTGCTACTTGCAATATAAAACCTTTATATAAATGGAACTGTAAATTCCTTGAAATTGAATTTCTGCTTCTTTTATCTCAGAAGTAACAAACTTGGCATTAATTTTTAAATACAAAAGTAAAATAACCATTTCACTGAGGAAGAATAATGAGGCAAAAAAGAGAAAAGCACTGAGCAGTATATGTCCTTTTGACAAACCACACATGTTAATCTCTTTTGATCACATACACACTCACATACTTCTGAGGTTTTCCTTTGCTTGCAAAATATGGTATGTTAAAACACAGTGGAAATAGATGGGAAATTAGGGAAGAAAGTCATATTTTTCAAAGCTCATGATATTAACTTATTTCCGTTTTCAATCAGAGCCTAGGATTTTCACACTCCTATAATCTTGTCCTTTCGAAATGCTTTTAGGGGCACCTGGGTGGCTAAGTTGGTTAAGCATCTGACTTCAGCTCAGGTCATGATCTCAAGGCTCTTGAGTTTGAGCTCCTGGTCGCGTCAGGCTCTCTGCTGACAGTTTGGAGCCCGGAGCCTTCTTCGGATTCTGTATCTCCTTCTCTCTGCCCCTCCCCTAATAGCGCTCTGTCTCTCTCTCAAAAATAAATGAACATTAAAAAAAAAATCTCTTAAAAATGCCTTTAGCATATTGCATTTAGCAGAGTAGAGTGTTGGAACTAAGCTCCCCTCTGTGCTTTTTTTTGGTCTTCTAACCAAAGAATGGACAAATTAAGGGTTTAGCTCCGGGTGGTGTACTAGGCACTGTTCAGTTTGTCTCCTCCCCTTCGAAGAGTTAAGCCCCAGTAATTTGCGACCCTTCACAATGAACCCTAAAGCTTACTTTGCTTTATGCATTTTTCACATTTATTTAGCATATCGTGTCTTAAATATAACTTAAAGGCAGAGGAATAAGGGCATGTATTTCTGGCCCTTTTACTCCTTACTTTTCATCAACAGAGCCCTGACACTCACAAGTCTTTTATTTAGTCCTTCCTTTTATGGGGATATTTGAAAAGGCAGCGATGTTAGCTAAAGCAAATCCTTTGTGTTAGCACTGGACCCACCCGCACTGCTTTGGCTTCCTGTGTGGCTCTGGCAGCCACTCTCCTTCACAGACAACTTCTCCAGTAGCTTAGAAGACTGGGCTGTGCTTCCCTTCAACCTCCTCAGTTAATAAGCTATTAATAAACTGCACTGTGTAATGAATAGGCTTTATGGGGGATCTTGCCCTCTTTGTTTTATTCATGCATTGCTATCTATATTAGCACTCCGATTTTAAGCCTCTTTCTCTTCTTTCTCCTCTATTTGTAATATTATTTTTCCCTTCTCCCTGGCCTCTTCCTGCAATTTACTGTTTTGATGTAGATAATTTTTTCCTGAGTTTTTTTGTTGGCTTGCATTTCCTCCCTTCAGTGGAGTGAAGTAACAAGGTGCTCTAAAAGAGTGAGCAGGGAAACATGAAAACTGAAGGTTGAAATTTTGCAGATGTAGTGCTTTTTATAAATTCATAGCTCTCTTTCAATAGCTGAAATGTCATTGTTTTCATTAAGAAGAAATATATACATATCAGACGGAGCATACATATTTTTAATTATGTGATAATAGTCGTGATAAAATTATCACAATATATCCATTTATTAATTTCATTTCAAATAAAATATCTTTCTGGATTGGTATTTTAAAAAAGAAAAGAAAAGCCACATACTTTTGAAAGATTTCCTGGTCATTCGATCATAATGAGTTTGACTGAAGATAAAATGAGAGCAATTTTTCTCAGTGATGAGAGTAATTTTATATTTAATACTACAGGTTTCAGAAGAGTTAACCACAAATTCCCAACCCTCCCATAGGTTCCTTACCTTGCAGCTCACAGAAGCTGTAAAAGTAACTTAGATTTTGATGTAGACCATTTTGTAGTGTATAAAATGGTCAAATAATGAATTAATATTCCACATTGACTTTATCAATTGCTTTACTTGGCTCATATAAGTAGTAAGGCTCCTTATATTCCCAGGCTTGGGCTACATCTCTGAAGTGTGTATGAGCCAGAACAAATAAAATTAACATATAGATGATGGATTACTCAAATTAAAATTGAAAATTCTGGAATGAAAAAAGAGAATCTTTAGAAAAACTAAGCACCTTTATATCTTCCTTAAACTGAACTAAATTATCAATGTGCACATTGGGTTCTTACAAAGCTCCAGGCACTTTATAAATGGCTTACAATTATACATTGTCTTATCAACAAAACAATTCCATTAAAGAGATTCTATAATTATCACCATTTCTCAGAATAAAACTGAGGGACAGAGATGTTAAATAACTTGTTCAAAGTTACCAATCCAGAAAGCAGCACTCCCAGAAATTGAACAGAGAGTACTTACAATGTGTCCCTCCCACAAATGCACACACACACACACACACACACACACACACACACACACACAGTTATTTTTAATAACATGTTTACCACTATGCTTGCTGCTATATATACATGGTATTTTTATCTTTTCAGTAACACTGTAAAATAAGTATCATTTTAATTCCCATTTTATGATTGAGAAAACTGATTTAGCTGGGTTAATTTATGTAAATGAGTAAGTGAATAAATAGCAGAGTCAGGATCTGAAGCCAGCACTCTCTGACTCCAGAGCCTACCTGTTTTCCTGGATGCCATTGCTTCATTCCTAACCAAACGCTAAGGCTGTCTTGGGTATTTTTTAATCAAAATCTGTGCAGGACTCTACCTAAGGGATTTCAGAAATGCCAAAGTATAATTGTATAATTCTAATTCATTCTGTACCAGTTGCTTGTGGCTGATGTAAAAAATTATTATACATGTAGTGTCTTAAAACAACATAATTTTATCATCTCACAATTTTGGAGGCCAGAAGGCCAAGATCAAGGTGTTGACATTGCTGCACTCCACCTGGAGGCTCCAGGAGAAAAGCCCTTCCCTGCCTCTTCTCCTTCTGGTGGCTGCCAGAATCCCTTGATTTGCGGCTCCATTACTCCAGTCTCCAAGGTCACCATCTCCAAATATTTCTCTGTTCTGTCTTCACATTGTCTACTCCTCTGTGTAGAGTATCCCTCTTACACGGATGCATGACAGTGGACTTAAGGCCCATATGGATAATCCAAGGTAGTCTCTTCACCTCAAAATCCTTAATTTAATCACATCTGTCAAGATTCTTTTTTGCCATATAAAGTAACATTCATAGGATCCAGGGATTAGGAAATGGATATATTTATCACATACTTCACATTTATTAATATTGTAACTGTAATTATCACCTTATTTTCGACTCCAGGAAAAGACCAAGCTAACTTTTTTGCAAAACTAATCCCAACACCTTGTACTCCCAATTCCATTTCTTTTGATTCTATCCTAGGACCCTATCCCACCAATCACCCCTTACTTCATGTACCAATTTCTCTTCCAATATTGGCTCCTTCCAGAAAGCCTATGTCTCCCCTGCCATTAAATACAAAACCAATAACAAATTTTTTTAAACTTCATTAAAATTTACCTTTCCATCAACACTGCCCATTTCTCTTTTCTTTCATCAACACATTTCTTAATTACATCATCTTTTAGAATCCTCTGACAATAAGATATCTTGGATACTTCCCCCATTGCTTTTAGGATTAAAATTCAAGCTCTTTTACTTGACATTCAAAATTGCTTTAAATCTGATTTCCATGGTTGTCCTAGTCTCATCTGTTACTCATTACATAGTCCTAAATGCAATAGGCATATGATAGATTAAACAAGGGTGCTAATTCCTTTACAATCCCCCCCCTCCACACACACACACACACACACACACACACACACACACACACACACACACCTTTAATCTGGATAGGCTCTGTGACTACTTTCACCAGTGCAAAATGAACTAACATGGTGCCAGTGTTCAGGCTTGTGCCTTAATAGACTGGCAGCTTCCATGCCTGCCTCTGAGAATTTTCTCTCCAATAGTCCTCATCCACCATATAGAAGTCATACTATCCCAAAACCATGCTTGGAAGCCTGGTATTGTTTAGTATGTTTAATAGTCCAAATTGAGCCTATCTTTTCTGTCATCTTTGATAAGGCATCAGAAATATGAGTGAAGTGGCTCTGGTCATTCTAGACCAGCCCACCCACCAGCTGAACACTATTGAGTGACCTCAATCAATACCACATGGAGCAGAAGATTTGGCCAGATGATCCCTGCTGGAATTTCTAAAACACAAAATCATGAGATAAAATCAAATTGTTATTGTTTTTAGCCTCTAATTTTTTAGGTAATTTGTTGTGGAACACAGGATGGAATTTGGAACTTCAAATATCACTGACTTTTTTTTTTTTCATCATGATAAGTATATTCTTTTATCCCCATCCCCTACTTCCCCCATACACCACCCCCCCCCCACCCAACTCCCCTCTGGTAACCATCAGTTTTTCTCTATAGTTGAGTCTGTTTCTTGGTTTGTTTCTCTCTCTTTTTTTTCCTTTGCACATTTGTTTTGTTTGTTGAATTCCATATATGAATCAGATCAAATGGTATTTGTCTTTCTCTGACTGACTTACATCACTCAGCATTGTACTTTCTATCTCCATACATGTTATTGCAAATGGAAGATTTTATTCTTTTTTATGAGTAAATAATAGTCCATTATATATATCTCACATCTTCTTTATCCATTCATCTATTGAGGTACATTGGATTGATTCCATAATTTGGCTATGGTAAATACTACTGAAATTAATATAGGGGTACATGTATTCCTCTGAATTAGTGTTTTTATATTTTGGGGGTAAATATGCAGTAGTATGATTCCTGGATCATAGGATAGTTCTATTTCTAATATTTTTGAGAAACTTCCATACTGTTTTCCACAACTGTTGCACCAATTTGCATTCCCACCAACAGTGCAAGAAGGTTCCTTTCCCTCCATATCCTCACCAACATTTGTTACTTCTTGGGTTGTTGATTCTTGACAGGTGTGAGGTAATATCTCAATGTGATTTTGATTTGCATTTCACTGATAATGAGTGATGTTGAGCATCTTTCTATGTGTCTGTTGGCCATTTGTATGTTTTCTTTGGAGAAATGTCTGTTCATGTTTTCTGTCCATGTTGAGCATCTTTCTATGTGTCTGTTGGCCATTTGTATGTTTTCTTTGGAGAAATGTCTGTTCATGTCTTCTGCCCAGTTTCATTTGGATTATTTGTTTTTTGGGTATTGAGTTGTATCAGTTCTTTATAAATTTTGGATACTAACCCTTTATCAGATATGACATTTGCAAATATCTTCCTCCGTTCAGTAGGTTGTTTTTTGGTTTTGTTGACTCTTTCTCTCACTCTGCAGAAACTTTTTATTTTGATGTAGTCTCAATAGTTTATTTTTGCCTTTATTTCCATTGTCTCAGGAATATATCTAGAAAAATGTTGCTACCTCTGATGTCACAGAGATTCCTGCCTATGTTTTTTTTCCAATGATTTTTATGGTTTCAGGTCTCATATTTAGGTCTTTAATCTATTTTGAGTTCATTTTTGTGTGTGGTGAAGAAAGTTTCGTTCTTCTGCATGTTGCTGTCCCATTTTCTCAACACCATTAGTTGAAGATATTGTCTTTTTCCCACTGAATCGTCATTCTTCCTTTGTTAAAGATTAACTAACTATATAATTGTGGGCTTATTTCTAGGTTTTCTGTTCCATTCTATTGATCTATGTGTCTATTTTTATGCAAGTGCCATCCTGTTTTAATTACTACACTTTGTCTATAGTCTAACTTGAAATCTGGAATTGTGATACCTCCAGTTTTGCTTTTCTTTTTCAAAGTTTCTTTGGCTATTCAAGGTGTCTTGTGGTTCCATACAATTTTTAGGAGTATTTGTTTCAATTATGTGAAAAATGCTGTTGATATTTTGATAGGGACTGCATTAAATGTGTAGATTTCTTTGGGTAGTGCAGACATTTAAACAATGTTCTATCATCCATGAGCATGTAATATCTTTCCATTTCTTTGCATCATCTTGTATTCCTTTCATCAGTGTTTTATAGTTTTCAGAGTACAGGTCTTTACTTTCTGAGTAACTTTATTCCTGGATATTTTATTGTTTTGGGTCAGTTGTGAATTGTATTGTTTTCTTAATTTCTCTTTATGCTGCTTCATCATTAGTGTATAGAACTGCAGCAGATTTCTTTACACTGATTTTGTGTCCTGCAACTTTATTGAATTCATTTTTCTATTCCAGTAGTATTTTGGTGGAGTCTTTGGGGCTTCCTGTATATAGTATTATGTTATTTGCAAAGAGTGAGAGTTTTACTTCTTCCTTGCCAACTTAGATGCCTTTTATTTTTTTATGTTTTCTAATTGCTGTGGCTAGGACTTCCAGTACTATGTTGAATGAGACTGGTGGAAGTGGACATCTTTGTCTTGTTCTTGACCTTGACAGAAAAGCTCATTTTTTCCCCATGAGTATGGCATTGGCTGTGGGTTTTTTAATCTAAGTTCCTTATTATGTTGAAATATGCTCCCTCTAGACCTACTTCACAGAGGTTTTGTTTGTTTGTTTGTTTGTTTTTTATCATGAATGGATGTTGTACTTTGTCAACATGTATAAAATGATCGTATGGTTTTTATACTTTCTCTTGTTGATGTGATGTATCACATTGATTGTTTTGTAAATATTAAAGCACTCTCACATCCCAGGAATAAATCCCACTTGATTGTGGTGTATTACTTTTTAAATGAACTATTGGATTTGGTTTACTAATATTCTATTGGGGATTTTTGCATCCATATTCATGAGAGACATTGGCCCTGTTTTTGTGGTGTCTTTATCTGGTTTTGGTATCAGGATGATACTTTGTAGAATGAATTTGGAAGTTTTACTTCTTCTTGTATTTTTGGAGTAGTTTAAAAATGGGTATTAACTCTTCTTTAGATGTGTAGTAGAACTCACCTGTGAGCTGTCTGGTCCTGGACTTTTGTTTTTTGAAATATCTCTGACTTTTGGACTAGATATCAATCAAAACTGAATGGGCCTAGAGGAGATTCTTAATAAAATCTGGAAGGGTCTCAGTGAGATTATTGGTGAATTCTGGGAGGACAGAGAGGAATTTGTAGTTGGGGGTTAGAGAAAATGATATCCTTATTATCTAGTGGAAAAACATTGGCAATAATGTGGAAAATAGAAAGGTTATCTACTTAACTTACGGATCTGGCTCTGGAGATTTCCAAGCAAAAGGTAGAAGGTGCCAACTCCTTTATCTTAGATGCCTATGAGGAAATATGAAAGACAGACATAAACTAAAGAAGGATTTTTCTCACCTTTCAAACATAATATGCAGAAATATAAAGAAGTAAGAACTTCCTGGGTTGGAATTAGTCTGTTTCTCGTCTATATTCTCTTCCAGAAAAAAAAATTCTGAAAGTAAGAAATGGCTTCAGGATAAACATCAAATCCAGCATGAAGATTAAAGATGCTTTGCTAAGGCCACAGAAAAATTTGTGGTGGTGCAACACATACCATTTTAGCTAGTCAAAAATCAAAAAGATTACCTTATTGATCTTGTCTTCTAAGACAGAAATGCTCTGGGTCTTAAAGACATTGTTTCATAGAACCCTCACACAGTGTCTTTCACAAGATAGAGAAGGGTCTATCTAATCAAGTGGCCTAAGGAAATTTGTTGAAAACCTGTAACATTTTAAAGAGGATTATATCATCAGAAGCAACAATACCTTGGTCCGATGGGGACAGAGATAGTACAAAATGAAAAGAGACCTTATGGTCCCCTAGTATTCCCAATGGGAAAAGAGATATAGGTGGTTGTAAACATGAACCAAGAAGGATAATTCAGAAGACAGACTAAGCGTTCATGGGATAGAGCTAAGAGCCAGAAAAATTTTTCTTAGGAAGCAGGACTCAATCCCAATCAAGGAACTGATGACACCTTCCAGGCTGATTCAGAGTTTCTATGAAACAGTGACTACTACGTGCCCAAGAATATCGTCTTTTTTTAATGTCATATAAAAAAAATGCTTATTTATTTATTTTGAGAAAGAGAGAGAGAGAGAGCAGAGAGGAGGGGCAGATAGAGAGGGAGAGAGAGAATCGCAATCAGGCTCTGTGCTGTCAGTACATAGCCTAAGGTGGGACTCCAACCCACAAACTGCGAGATCATGACTTGAGCTGAAATCAAGGGTAGGAAGATGCTGGACTGACTGAGCCACCTAAGTACCCCTAATGTCCTCCTTTTTGAATAGGAATATCTATTGTGGTATCCTGTCTTACCATTGGTAATGTCTTACCATTATGTAGTGAGCTTTTTTTGAAAGGAGAGGAGAAGGAGTGTGGATACGTAACAGTGTAGTTCACATAATTTTAGAGTGAGAGGGCTCATACTCAAGAGATACCTACGGAGCAGCATAACACCTGAATCTAACTTAGGTGATAAGATCCAAAACTTTGAGCTAAAGGGATGAAATGTAATGGTGTTGGAATGGAGAGAATGTGTTATTTAGGGGAAGGCAGCCAGAATATGAATAATATATGACAAAAGGGAGAATGATAGCGGACTAGAAATGGCCAAGCGTTTTCTGAAACTTCCCCCACTAATAGGTGGGGCCTGTTTTCCCTTCCCTTAAGTGAGAGCTCTCTCACTGCTTTGGCCAACAGAATAAGACAGAAATGAGGACTGTGCTAAGTTTTTGTCTCAGTCCTTAAAACATTGACAGTGTATACTTCCTAACCTTTGAAAGACTTGCTTTTAGATTCTAGTTGCCATGCCAGGATCAGCCAAAGCCACATGGCAATGCTACATGCAGGCACCACAGCAGATATCCCTGAGTTCCCAAATAGCAATCAGAATTAATTGCCAGCTCTGAGTGATATATCTTGGATATCTGAGGGCAGTTTAGCCCTCAGATAATCCCATCCCCTGTCACTAACTGACTATAACTGTGAAAGAGTCCAAGTAAGAGCCAACCGTCCGCCCCGAGTCAAAACTCAGTGCCATGAGAAATTATTATAAATTCTAGTTTACGCCACTATGATTTGGGGAGGTAGATTACACAGTAATAGACAAATGGAAACATGAACTATTTTATTTTGTTGCTGTCCAACAATTTCTATAATCTCACCAAAACTGTTTGTCATTTTTGCTATAAATAGTTGCACAGCCACGGGGTATATTTTGCAGACCTTCTTGGATTCAGAAATGTCCATGAGATAATTTTAACAAGTTAAGTGTGAGCAGAAATGAATTACCCTACCTGCTCCAAATTTAATTACTTTTTGGAATAGCTCATTATGATTTTATTTTATTTATTTTTTGCTAAGAAAAACATTCTTTTCTTAGGATAAATTGAAATCTCACCTCCTTCTAGCAGAATCTTTCTCCCACACATGCAGATTCTTATTACCTTTTCTGCCACCTTGGAATCAGTCCTTTTTCCTCTGTGCTCCAATCACATTTTAATAGCATTATTTTTTCTTTCCTTATGGTAAGTAGGAGAATAAATCTCCTCACTCATTATTATTCTAGACCACTTGGGCTGCTGTAACAAAATACCACAGACTGGCTGGCTTATAAACAACTGAAATTTATTTTTCGCAGTTGTGTAAGTTGGAAATCCAAGATCAGTATGGTCAGGTGAGGGCCCCAGCCTGTATCCTCACATTGCAGATGAGGTTAAGAAACTCTTTGGAGTCTTTTTTATAAGAGCACTTATCCCATTCACAAGGGTAAGCCTCCCAAAGTCCCCACCTCCTAAAGCATTGCCTTTAGGGGTTAGGATTTCAACGTAAAATTTGGGGGAACACAAGCATTCAGATAATAACAAATGTATTAACATTTTGATATCAAGGAACTAAATTACTAGCACTCAACCCAATGCTAGATGCATAGAAAATATTTTAAACTTGTTGAATAGAAGATAAATGCACTAATTAGCTACAGTGTTTATTTAAATTCCTTAGAATCTAGTAAGTTAAATTTTAAAAGCCAACTTTCAGATACTATATTTTATCTTTTTTTTTTTCCAAAATGAGTAAAAACCTTTTAAGGAATATCTTGGTAGTTTTTTTTTCTATAAAATGAGTTTTAAAATAAATGTGTACATTAATGTTTTGGGTAGAAACAAGTGAAAGAGATTTAAAAAAACATACTGAGAAATTTACTTGAAAATAAATTCTTTTCAATTGTCTCCCTCTAAAAAAAAATTCACCAAAGCTGCCAAACATTAAAAATTATACCAAGCAAGTTAATAGATCATTCTATTTGAAGTTATATTGTTATTTCAGTTTTACTGCTATCAGTTTTAAGATTTATTTAATTAAGATTTTAACACTTAACTGTTACCAAAGAGTATTTCCATCTTATTATCACAACTTCTGGCTGAATAAACTTCATTTACTCAGAGCTAGTTAGATCTTTCTTTTTATATACTTGGAGGTTAGTGTAGTTTTAGATTAAAAAAAAGACAGAAAGAAACGTGAAGCTTGAAGTAAATTATTTATTTTATATTTATCACCAAATAATATTCATCCATGGATGTGTAATAAAGCTTTTATAAAACTTTAAAAAAGCATGTGCACTTAAAGTTTTTATAAGAGCAAACATACACTAATTCAAAATGTTGTTTCTACCTTAAATCCATGCATAAATAGCCACACATAAATGTTTGGAGAAAACTGGGAGTGTTAAGATAATAAGTTCAAATGAGAGACATAATTTGTTTAGTTTCTTTAGTACTTTATGATACTTTACTATTTCACTATCTCTTGGAATGTGGACATAGATTGTCTTTATTTTGCGGGGACGCAGACTGCTAGAGTCTCAGACCTTTCCATTTGAACAGGAACCCTGTATCATTTCAAGTCAACACTTGGGACCAACTCAAGGAAGGATGTTGTCAGCACTGTGAACTTGAAGTTGGATGAAGGAAAAGTCTCAAAAAACTCTTTTCAATTATTTCTTTCAGAGTTTTAAAACTTTCTTTACATTTCAACATATTTATATTTAGAGAAAACAATGTTACACTCTGACCTGTAAAGGATAAAAAGTCCTCTTTTGACCACTAACAAAGCAATATGTTTTATGTTTGTTTGTTTGTTTGTTTGCTTTTTAAACAGATACTATTAAAAGAATTATGTGGCATTCTCAAAGATGAAGTGTATGTGAACATATACCTAATATTTTCTCACTGTGATGTGTAAAATGCTTAGGCTCATGAAGTGATTAAATAGTAATCCGCTGAGAAGTAGAGTTGACAATTTTATACTTTGGACACTGTCTCTGTCTCTCTGTCTCTCAAAAATAAACATTAAACTAACAAAAAAAATCCAAATTAACCTCATATATGCTGAGATTTGAAAAGTATTAGATTATGCTTCCCCATCTCCTCTATACTTGAGCAGGATGAGTTTGGGCAAATAAGAAGAAAGGAGCTTTAAAAGGAAGCATACTTTATTCTTTGTAAATAAGACTAACAGACAGACATTGAACGGTTGCTTGATTAAAAAAAGAGTTGATGCTTTATTTATATGCTTAAGTTTTATTTATATGCTTAAGTTTGTGGAGCAAATCTATGCAGTTCATATCCATTTATTATCAAGCATGTCTTCTCACTGCTCCACAGAGTTGCCATTTAAAGCACTATTTTATCTTGTTCGCAGTGAGAGGTTATATACCTATATATCTATATGTTTATAGACATATAACTTCTTATGAAAGCCTAGATCAGCACTTTACTTGTGTACAGGGCTGAAGAATGTAAACTCACTTCCCTAAACACACTTCCCATAGAGCATATTTTCCTTTCTTTTCTTTCTCCTCATGAAGTTTTAATATGTTCTTAATGTGTAATTTTACTCTTCATATTTTTATACATTGTTTGTACACATATACATTTATTTCTTTGGGAGTAAAGCAGTAACATTTCTCCTATTGGTTGTAAGATACAATACAATATACAATATATAAAATTATACATATACAATATATAAAAATAAATAAATTATATAAGTAGATAAATACATCTCCAAATGCAATAGATTCAGTCCAATACTTTCCCAAGTGGTTCTACAGTTTACAACCCCACTGGTAATAATGACAAAATTTGGTTACAACAGTCTTCTTAATTGTAGCTACTCTTCTAGGTACGTAATAGTATCCCCTTTGATTCTAAGTGGCATTTCCCTAATTATTAATGAAGTCAAACATCTTATTTCTATATTGTTCAGGTGGACAAATGTGGTGAAAGTCTATTCAAATCCCATGCCCATTTTGTAGTGAAATTTTTCACTTTTTTTCTCATTGCTTTGCAGATTATATGATATTTTTTTGGTAATATATTGTTATATGTGTTGCAATTTTACATTTGTATTCTCTTACTGCTTTTGATATACAGGATTCTTTTTATCTTTACTGTTGTCCGTTTTTTTCAATCTTTTATTTAACGTTAGTGCATTTTGTATATAGTTTAAGAAATCTTTCCTTACTCAGAGTTGATAAAAATATTCTCCTTTATTAATTATTAGAGGCAATTGTTATGCCATCTGTATTTATATCTATAGTCTAACACAAATGATTTTGAATACAGTATGAAGGATGTTATCAAATATTATTTTTCTTGTCTATATCCATTATTCTGGGAATTAATGAAAAGACTCTTTCCTATAGGGTTTTCAGTACCACTTTTGTGGTATATAAATATGAATTGTTCTATTTCTAGACTCTTTATTCTGACCCATTAGTCTATTAATCTCTCATCATGCCAATGCTTCAATATCATAATTCATGTAGTTTATAAAAAGGTGTGACACTAATGGTTTTTTTTTTTGCATTTTGCAGGTCTTAAAAATAGTCTTCTCTAATTTTAACTCTAAATTTTTGCATGCAATTTAGAATTAGTTTGTGAATTCATTCATGAACTTGTAGAGATTTTAAGGAGACTGCATAGATTCCATACAAAAATTTCTGAAATGCTGATAATTTTATGAGTAAGTCTTCTTGTTTCATGAATATGATATATTTCCTTTTATTTTGTTGTTTTAAAGTACTTTCAATAATGTTTAATTAATTTTTGTGTAGATATCTTGTACAAATTTCATTATATTTATTTCTAGTTATTTTTTTTTACTATATTCCTATATAGAGTGGCATTTTTAAAATTTCACTTTCAACTACTTGTTAGGATATGAAAATATATATTTTTATATATTTGTCTTCTATCCAGAAATAGTGTTAAGCACATTTATTTATATTATTTGTAGACTGTTAAGTTTCTAATGTTCCCAATCATATCTATAAGTAATGGCAATTTTGTTTCTTCTTTAACTAGACCCTAAACTTTTATTTCTTAATTGTATATTTTGCACTAACTAGCAATCTGGCATGCTGTTGAATAACAGAGATTAGAGTGTATTCTTGCCTCATTCCCATTCTTCATTCAGACAGATTTCAGTATGTTATCACTAAATATGATTTTTATGTACTTTTTCTTTATAATATTAGGAAAGCTCTTTCTTATTTCTATTTTATCAAAAGCTTTCTTTCTCTATTTAGTTAATAATGAAGGAATGTTGAATTGGATCAATGCTTTCTCAGCAGCTACTGAAAAAGCCCCATGATTTTTTCTCTTTTGTTAATGCAGTGATATACCCAAACTTCTGTATGTATTTCACTTAGGTATGTTTGCATGATATGATAGATTTTCTAGTCATATTTGGTGGAAAACTTAGTATGGAAAACTTAGTCCGGTCCATAAGTGTCAGAAGTAGAATTTCTACATTATACAAATATATAAAATTTTTATATTATTGTTTTGTGCCTATATCTGAAAATGCCCCATCAAGAAATTTACTATAGATGAAAAGCATTGACTAAATTTTAATGTTATCCTCCTAACAAATGAAAGAATGAATTAATAGTTGAAAATAATTATAAAAACAAGAATTAAGTGTTCCATAATTTTAAGATAAAATTACATGCTGTTGATCTGTTGATGTCTGGCTTATTTTTAGAACTTAGTAGTCATCTAATTTTTTTTTTTTTTTTTGATAACAGACTGACTCATTTTCAGAACCAATGTTTGTTTGTTTCAATTCCCTCCTCTTCAGGGTTACAAATTTCTAAGTAGGCATTTAAATTCATGTTTTTGAGTAATAATTTTACAAATATGCACATTCCCTTTACTGATATGCACTGGTAAGATGGCCATATGGCTGATATGCACCATTTATGTATGTATGGCAGCAAGACAAAAAATAAAAATGAGTGAAATCTGACACATACTGGGTATTCAGTAGCTTCAGTATAATCTATTGTGAGAAACGTGCATTTCCTCATAATGCTAAGAATATTTCTATTCAATTGCAGATAGATAAGAAGAAACAATCCTCAGAGAATGCAAACCTATGCTGGACCTAATAATACCTAATGTCATGTGAAAATCCTTCAATGAGTATTATTATGACTGTCTTTTCTGACTACATGAGTTTGATTACCATTGCTATTTCATATTCCACTCATGTATTTATGTTAGCAATAATGAAAAAATATTCTAAATTATGCCTTTATAAGGGAAACAGAAGGAGAGTGAAAAAATACTCTTTCTGGAATTATAATTCAATCTAATTTTCTACAAATATTTAAATAAAATTGTTATATATCAGCTCTAAAGGAATTGATAAATTCCCAAGACACTCCAGGATATAAACATTTTTCCTGTCCACATTTACTCCTAATTCACTTTTTTTTCTTGGTTATATTATATTGTGTTGAAACTATATGAGACAAAAAAAAGGTAGTCTTGTCTCATATAGATCAAAAATAGTTATGTCTTGTGTAGTATTTTAATACTAATTGCATTCCATTACAACTCTGTACTCAAATGCTGGGTGTATTTTGGTTATTATCTAGAAATACTATTCCTTACCACTCTTATTACTGGTGGTGCCATTTCTTCTGTCTTTCTCTGTTTTCTCAACCCATCAGAGTGTTGCATACAGACTCAATATCTTCTTACTGGAAGGACAGTTTCCTGATCAAACCAGACCTTAAAAGGAAGAATCATTGCTCCTTCAATGATACTCATAAATTTCTTTTCTGCTGATGAAAATAATGAAGCTTGTGGGCAACGAATGAACTCAAGGCTGGAATTATATATCATGTACTTGATCTCAACTGATACAAAAAAAAAGGAATATTGCCATGACATTCTGTAATTATTTTTTTAATGTGGCTTGAGTAGAAAGATAATACATTCATATGTAGATCATGTCTATCATCTGGTCAGAGCAAAAGAATAATATGCATACAGTTGTTGCTTTGGAAACTTCTCAATTTTAACATCTTGCTAGAGCTGTATAGAACTGTGGAATAATGCCCAGAACCTCAAGAAAACAAAACAAAACAAAACAAAACAAAACAAAACAAAACAAAAACAACACGGACGCGTGCACACACACACACACACACAACAAGCAACAAGCAACAAAAAACTAACTTCACTTTGAAGATAATTGTTAAATATTGACATTATAACAGGGTTCAATAGTAGTTTGATCAATGACCTAATTTTTTTTTCTTGAAAAAAAATCAATGTGCTTAAAATTTTTAAATATAAAATGAACACAAGGTGTTTGTCTCTTAAGCAAATTGTTAGAGTTTAGTATTTTTAATCATAAGTTGATAAAACTTTACCTAGTTAGAAGCTTCAGTTGAAAAATTGTCAAGTTTTGTTCAACTTTAAAATACATGTGTTCTTTATTGTATACTGAGAGATAATACAGTATGAAACAGTTATTCCCCACAGTATAATGTTGAATCAGCAGGCCTTGATTACTTACTCACTAGGATGCCTTTGAATTGGTTAAATCAAATAACTGTCATGTTGGACAATTCATAGAGGACTAATGAAGTGGATAGAAATTGGAAAAAAGCCAAAATAGACTTTTGAAAAGGAAAAATGATGACCATGAAAATTATATATCATTCAGTTTAGGTGTAAACATCCATCTGTTTCCATTATGTTATAATAGTTTATTATTCAAATGCAGACTTTAAAGGAAGACTCTCAACTGATAAGCAATTGGTTTAGAATCTAATAAACACCAAAGAAAAGAAGATAAACATTTAGTCTTGCACAAACCATCTGTGTTTGACTAAACTGAAAAATTGGAGTGAAGAGACTTCTAAGAATAAGCTTCTGTTAAAATTTTCCATTTGTAATAAAGAGTCACCAGTATCCCAAACAAAAGAGTATTTTACATTTAATTACTTGATACTAGCAATAAACATTAATTAAATGTAAAATTTAAAAATATTTTGGACATTATAAAACTTTTACATGCACGTAATATTGAGGGATGCAAATTTATAGGAAATTTTTGTGCTAGTCAAAAAAGAAAATAATTTATTTATGACCAGAAAATCCATTTCTGGATGAAATTAGTGAACTCCATAATTCAATTTAGTTTCAAAATCAAATTAATGGCTTCAATTCAGCTGACTATTCCATTTAATATTAATTATGCTATTTTTATGATTTTATTTTAGTTTTTACTTTTAAAGTTTACATTGAAGTTTAGTGAAATTTTCTGAATGTTCAATGGAGTTTTTGTTGTTAGGCTTTTGATTGTATGCTTTTAATTAAAAAGACATTAATCGTTCTAAGCACTTTTAGTTAAAAAGGACTCAAATTTCAGTAAAGAAGAAAAGTTAACGATGCTTAATGTTTTAAGCTCAGTTACTGAAATTTAAGAAATAAAATAACTTAGGTCTTGAATTATTGTCAATTCTTCTTTTAAAATAATTTTCAATTTTTCACTTTTAAACATATTCATTATCACTAGCTCGATGTCATTTCACTAAGTACTTGGGCAGTTGCTATAAATTCTTAATAGGCTTTCTATTCCTTCAGTGTCCTTCTTTTCCAATACAAATTATTAAATCCTAGGAGGATAAACCTTTAAAAATTTTTGATAGCTATTACCTAGCAGATCAGGGCCAAAGCTTTTAGTTTCATGTTAAAACTATTTCTCAGATTAGTCTCCATCTACATTACTAAATTTATTTTGAATTTGTTTTCTGAACAAACTCTCCTTTAGACTTTCTTCAACACCCATATGTAAGTTTCACAGTGTTAAGCTTTTTGTTATCTGTGGCCAATTTTTTCCTGAAGTATTGTAGCAAGTAACATTCCCACCAGCAGTGGAGATGTTTCCGTACATCATTGCCAAAACTACATAATTTTGTGTGTTTTCAGTAATACCATCTTCTAATTATATATTTGCACTATAGTTGTCCTCAGAAACTGCTTAGTTCACAAGACTGTTAATAGTAGTAAAATTAAATAATTAAGAATAGATGTAAGATAATATTTGTATAATTTAATGATGCAAGTTCATATTACACAAACGCTATACTAGTTTCTGTATAGTAATGCATTGAATATGCTCAACAATTCTGTTTTATTACTCAAATAAGATAACTAAACTTTAAGAATGTAAGTAATATGTCCAAATTCACCAAACTAGAGGGAGATGTAGGTGCACCTCAACCTTATGCTTTACACAGCATATGACATTGTTGAGAATATAAAATGGTATGATGTAAGTCCTGAAATAGCTTCATTCATAGTATGCATGAAATGTTCACAAAATAATATCTTATAAACACAAATTCTGAACTGCTTGTGTGCAGAAGCATAACTAATTCATTTTCATACCTGTCACCTCCAAGCAAAAAACTTGGAACATGTAAGTATTCAATAAATATTGGCTTACTTGTTGTAGAACATATATTCTTAAATTTCTCACTTCTCTTTCCCAAACTGAAAGACAGGACATTTATTTTAATAAGAGATATGATTATGTCAACAGTTGTTAAGATCTATTCTATGAAGTTGGACCCATTATCATTAACATGATATTTAATAAATATTTGTTGAACATCTATTATATGCCAGACATTGTTCTAGATGCTGGAGACAGTAGTTAATAAAACAAACAAACAAAAAAATCTTAGCTTGATGGAGTTTAGATTCTAATAGAAGACAGACAATAAATGACACGAATAAGCAAAATGCATACTGAATAAAGTACTGATAGTGATAAATGCTAACAAGAAAAGCAAAATGTGTGTGTGTGTGTGTGTATGTGTATGTAGGTATGGAAGTGTAAGAATATGGAGTTTTAGATTGGGTTGCCAAGGAAGACTTCATGGATATTCTTCTGAGTAAGGATCTGAAGGGTATGAAAGATCCAGTCATGTGGATTTCTTTGGACAGAATATTTCAAGCAAAGGAAAAGAAATATGGAGGACTAAGGTGGTGTTTATCTAGAACATTCAAGAAACTTTACAAAGAGGCCTGAGCAGTGGAAGTGAGGGAAAGAAGAGTCCAGGTACAGGAGATGAGCAGCTCATGTGGACTCTGGAGTCCATCAGCAGGGCTTTGGCTTGCATTTCTAGTGAGGTGGAAGCTGATGTAAGATTTTGAGGAAAGGACTGAAAACATCTGATGTCTCTACACAGGTTCTCCCTCAATTTGCCCATTCTATTGAGAAAATATTTAAAGGGGAAGAATGGTAGATGGGAGACTCATTAATATTTTATTTATAATACTAATGTAGGCAAAAACAGAATGCAGATTAGACTCAGAAAGTAGCAGAAGAATTGCATGGAAGGGAATGTTTTCAAGGTAGATTATGTGAGTCACCAGTGTGATACAAGGTATAGAAGAAAAAGAGCAGTTAAGGATGATTTCAAGATATTTGAACTAAACAATTGGAAGAATGGAGTCCTCATTTCCTGAGGTGGGAAAGATCAATAAAGGCATATTTAGGAGGGAGGGGTCAGTGGGAGACATATGAGGAGTTAGGTTTGGGCCTTTAGGTTTATAGCAGAAAATCTATTGGAAAACAACTACTTCCCATGCCCTTCTCCAGTAACATGTTAGCTCAGGCCAACATCACCTCTCCATGTATTATTGAAATAATTCCTGATTAATGTTTTCTTTTCTTTCTTTTTTTTTTTTCCATTCTTGCCTCCTACAATGAAGTCTCTCAGCTCTCAGTGGCAGTTAGTGTGAAAATTGTATGAAGTGAGTCAGATCATGTCAGTCCTACTGCTCAAGACCCTCCCATGGCTTCTAAACTCATTCACCATGAAAGGTTTTACCCTGGTCTCTTTTGTTTGGCCAACAAAAAACTCTCTGATTTCTCTCCACCCTCTCCACTCATCCCATTCCCCACTCTAAACCCTTCCTGTTCTTCCAACCCTTCAACCACATGTCCAAGGCCTTTGTGTTTGCTATTTCCATTGCTCTATGTTCTTCACCAAGCGCCTCAAGGCTTGCTTCCTTAATTTTTTGTCAGGTCATTGGTCACATGGAACCTTAACAGAGTCAGCTTCCCTGATAATTTTTTCATAAAATATCAAGTTTCTCCATCCTTAATTAACAGAATAGTTAATTACTTTAATCTTGCTTATTTTAAAGCATTTAGTAATTTAAAAAAAAATTTTTTTTCAACATTTTTTTATTTATTTTTGGGAGAGAGAGAGACAGAGCATGAACGGGGAGGGGCAGAGAGAGAGGGAGACACAGAATCGGAAACAGGCTCCAGGCTCCGAACCATCAGCCCAGAGCCTGACGCGGGGCTCGAACTCACGGACCACGAGATCGTGACCTGGCTGAAGTCGGACGCTCAACCGACTGCGCCACCCAGGCGCCCCGCATTTAGTAATTTTTTTAAAAATTTTATTTAACATACAATTTTACATGGTTATTTGGCACCAGGCACAGTTCTAAGATTTTTATAAATATTCATTCCTTCAATTTTCATAACCCTTCAGTGAGTAAGTTAGTCTCTCCTTTTATAGAGAAGGTAATAGAAGTATAAAGAGCTTATGTAATTTCTCCAAGATGAGATATCTAGAAAATGGTGGAATCAAGGCTGTCTTTATCTCTGTTTATTTATTTACCATATTCCCACCATGCTATTATAATATTTGTTTACTTATTTGTCATATCTCTACCATACTGTCTATTATATCTGTTTACTTATTTATCATCTCTGTTCCCCTATTAAAATGCAAGCTCCTTGAGAGGAGAAATTTTGTTTTTGTCACTGCTGTATCAACAGGGCTTAGAAGAGAGATCCATACATAAAAATATTTATGGAATGAGTAGAAACAGAGACACTTTATCACAAGAGAATGTATGAGTAATAATGATGGTACTTAGACACATGAAAATTGTTCAGAGATATTCACTGCTTCCATTGAGGTTTCCAAGCCTCCACGACTTTGAGTTAGAACCCACTAAACTACACAAATATAAACTATTTTATTTGCTATGAATATAGTTAGCATAATGTTCAACAGATCAGACTTTGAAGCATTTAGAACAAGTCTGCCTTTGATCTAACCCCAGCTCTGATACCTACTAGCTTTGTGTCCTTGGGCAAGTCACCTAATCTCCCTGTACTATCTACAAATTTTAATTGAAGAAAAATGTAATAACTTACCTTACAAGTCACTGAGAGAAACAGTGGGTTTATGCACATAAAGAACTTGGCAAATAATGCCAAGTACCTGGCAAATAAAAAGCATTCAGGAAATGTTGCTGATGAGATTATTTCTATCGTTTGGCGGTTGTTTAAAGAATATAAATTCATTTGCTCAGTAGAGGCTTATCTTACTGAGAAAATAATGGAGATTTCCCTCCTCCTAAATTTGTATATCATAATTAACATTCTTTGACTGAACTATTTCTCGTTGCCCACCTCACACAGGCTATTTGTCATTACATAATGTAAATAAAATGGGTGTGCACAAATATTTTCTTTTTTATATATTTAGTTAGCTACAAATCTAAAAATATCTTTTGAAATTGATCTTTTGTTCTGTGTGTTCTTTTGAAAAATTTCTCTTATGTGTGAGGAAAGACCAAATTTTTAGGATTGGTGTAAAATCCCTTAACTTTCTTTGTAGTTACATGCTTACATACATAACTATACACATGTGTGTGCGTTAAATATGCCTGAAGGACCAGTGGTGTAATCTTACTGTATTTATTCAGTTTGGTACCTGGCCTTCAATATCCTTTATAGATGTCCATATTGGTATATGGGGCGCCTGGGTGGCTCAGTCGGTTAAGCGGACAACTTCGGCTCAGGTCATGATCTCACAGTTCCTGAGTTTGAGCTCCACGTCGGGTTCTGTGCTGACAGCTTGGAGCCTGGAACCTGTTTCAGATTCTGTGTCTCCCTCTCTCTCTCTGTCCCTTCCTTGCTCACGCTCTGTCTTTCTGTCTCTCAAAAATAACAAATAAACATTAAAATTTTTGTTTAAATAAATTAAAAAAATAAATAAGAAGATGTCAATATTGGTATAAATTGATAGAGTTCTATTTTCTATTGACATTTTATGTTGTAAAAAACTTCAGTCTATTACTGATCTCAAATAGTGTAGAACAATATGAACACATATAACTGCATGTTATTGACATAGAATTAAGAAACAGGAATATTCATATGCACATATCCAACTTGAAGATATAATTGGAATTTGGAATCATGTGGTTGGTAAACTGAGATATGTGTATCAGTGGGGGAAAAGAGAGGGAAAATAAGATCAGAGGTATATGACAGGATTAGTTCATAAAGGTACGTTTCAACTAGAAGTTGAACTCATACTGAAGGCCCTTATAGGCAACTTTGATTTCATAAAGTGGGCAACTTGATCTTAGTTTAGTCAATTATTGCATACAAATAACAGAAATGCTGCCATTTAGGAAGAAGATGGCTGGGTTGGTTAAAACACAAAACCCAACTATGTTAAATGTTTTTAATGTCACATATATATAAAATAACATACATATAAAGGCTAAAAATTAAAGAATGGAAAAAGACATACTGTGAAACACTAAAAAAGGCAACATGTGTAGATATATTAATATAGCTCATGTAATAGACTTATAGGTAAAGCTCATTATTAGAAATACAAGAGATGCTTCATATTGAAAAATGATTCAACAGAAACAAAACATCCAAATTCGTACACATCTAAAAATGTGACTTCAAGCCATGTAGAGTAAAATCTGACAAAATTAGAAGAAAAACAGAAATTTTTACACTTGCAGAAAATTTTGCAATACTTTTAGCAGTAACAGAACAAGTAGAAAAATACAAGTATTAACAGCACACAGTATTGATCAACATGATTGCAAATTTGAACTAATGGATATGTAAAGAACCCTAATCTTCTAAACTTCACTATGCACATTTTTCAAGCTTAATACATAATACATAAACAAAACAATGACCGTATGCCAGATGTAAATCTTGTTTCAATAAATTTCAAAATTGAAGTTCTACAGAAGACTTAATCTGAGAACAATAAAATAAAGCATGAAATCATTAGCCAAAGGTAATTATAAAATTCCATATTTCCTTAAATAAAACAGTAAATTTCTAAGTAATTTAGAATCAAATAAGAAATTATAATTAACATTGAAAATTATTCATGAACAAATAATAATAGCACACAAAATGCTACGTATCAACACTCCTGCATGTTCAAAGAGAATTGTTGCTTTAAATGAATATATTAGTAGAGAAGAAAACCTAAAAATCAATTCGAAATTTAGAGGGTTGTTTGGGTGGGTCAGTTGGTTAAGGGTCTGACTCAAATTCAGCTCAGGTCACACTGGGTGTGAAGCCTACTTAAAAAAGAAAAAAAAAAGAAACAAATAGCTATTTAAATCTTAAAAAGTAGAAGAAAAAAGATAATGAAAGAACAGAAGTTAGCAAAGAGAAAAATAACATATACTAAAATAATCAGCAAAGGCAAAATTGTTTTTTGTGAAAACACTTCAAACTTTTTAACTCTTAAACTATCAAAAGAATAAAAGAGGGGCACCTGGGTGGCTCAGTGGGTTGAGCGTCCAACTTCCGCTCAGGTCATGATCTCGCAGTCTGTGAGTTCAAGCCCCATGTCGGGCCCTGTGCTGACAGCTCAGAGCCTGGAGCCTGCTTCGGATTCTGTGTCTCCCTCTCTATCTCTGTCCCTACCCTCCTCGTGCTCTGTCTCTCTCTGTCTCAAAGATCAATAAACATTTAAAATATTAAAAAAAAAAAAGAAGAAGAAGAAGAAAAGGGAGGGGTGCCCTGGTGGCTCAGTAGGTTAAGCATCAGACTTTTGATCTCAGCTCAGGTCATGATCTCAAGATTCATGAGTTCTAACCCATGCTCTGCTCTGACAGCGGGGAGTCTGCTTGGAATTCTGTCTCTCCCCCTCTCTGCCCAGCCCCCATAAGCACGCACATGGTCTCTCTATCTCTCAAAATAAATAAACTTAAAAACAGATAAAAAATAAAAAATAAAAGAATAAAAGAGAAAGGCACAAATAACGATATCAGTAATGAATGGGAGGGATGACTTGTAAGTCATCCAAACAATAATATTTTATCATGGTAAGTATTATATTATGTATATATGCATTATATGTAATATGTAATAATAATATTATGGTTAAATTCATGCAAATTAACTTGCAAATTTAAATGAAATTGAATAATTCTAAAGACAAAAGTAACCAATACTGACAAAATATGAAATGAAAATAGGAGTACTTCTATTGAAATGCAAGTATTTGTAAGCATTATTAAAATTTTTTTATTAAAAACTTTTCACAAAGGAGACCTGTGCTTAGATTACTTCCCCAGAAATTTCTACTAAAATCTTAAAAAAATAGATAATGCCATTTTTCCACAAATTTTTCCAGAACATAGAAAAGAACACTCACTATTTTTATGAAGCCAGGCTTTGGCACCCAAACTTGAAATATATTATTTTTTTTTAAATAACCTTTACACAGCAATCTATTCATTAATTAGATGCAAAAATTTTAGACTAATATATTAAGTCAAATCTAGTAAATATTTTTAAAGGATACTATTGTTTTACTATCCTGTGTCTATTTTAGAAATGCAAGTTTACTTTAAGATTTGAAAAAAACAATTGATGAAATTCATCACATTTACATACAGAAGAGAAAGAAAATCGTGCAATCAACAGAAGATATGGCAAAAGAATTTGATAAAATCAACAACTGTTCATGATAAATTACAAAACAAATTATGGACCAGAACTTTCTTATTATGATAAAGGATGTCACAGCATTTTACAAACATCATACTTGATAAGTTAATTTAAAATGGTATGTAGGAAAACACTAAGAATAATGAAGAAGACAATTTTTAGAAAATTGGAAGAACTCACTCTAATTGATTTTTAGACATATAATAAAGTTACGGTAATTATGACATTGCACCATAAAATAAGAATAGACAAATAATTCAACAATATATAAACAGAGAGCCCAGTCACTAATGCACACATACAGGGGCAGGATGTAAAATAAATTTGACACTGTACGACAGCTGGGAAAAGGTAGTCTTTTCAATAAATGGTGCTGGGACACTTGGAAATCTGTGTGGAAGAGACATGGCCATTACTTCAAACCATACAGAAAAGTAACTTGAGATAAATTATAGATCTAATTGTAATCTTAAAATAAAATATAGTTTTGGGATGCCTGGGTGGCTCAGTCAGTTAAGCATCCAACTTCAGCTCAGGTCATGATCTCACAGTTGGTGGGTTCGAGCCCACAGCTCTGTGCTGACAGTGTCAGATTCTGTACTTCCCTCTCTCTCTGTCCCCTCCTGTTCACACTCTGTCTCTCTCTCTCAATAAATAAATAAATATTCAAAAGAATAAAAAAATATATAGTTGCCAAATGTACTGTACAAAACTGTCTTCATGTTATTAGAGTAGGTTATTTATTATTTTAGTTTATATTTTCATTTAAAGTGTTTTAAATGCAAGAATATTTAGTTCCCACTGAGAAAAGACGTGTTGAGGAGTATCTTCAAAAATGAGGAGGAAGCCAGCAATTGAGAACAAATTTCAATGATGCCCCCAGAGGAAGAATGAGAGTGAAAGTTGACAAAGGAAATAAACCATTGTGGAGAATTTAGGAGGTAGTTTGAAACAAGTTTGATAACTGATTGAAGATGAGAAGGTGAGGCAGAGGTAGGAAGTCGTTAAGAATGATTCCTAGGTCCTGAGTGTATGTCTGGACAGTATTAATTGCTAGAAATATTAATAAATAGATTACTGTTATGTGCTGGCCTGAATGCAGAGAACGAGACACACAAATTCAGTAATCCTATGTTATTTGCAAATTGTTGAAAGTGAGCTTCAGGCTGAAATCATGAGACTAGAATTCCTAAACCACAAATACCATATAGACTGGACTCCAGTAAACTAAAGGAATGGTATGGTACCATTATTGTAGAAAGACATTCCAATTCAGCTTGCAACGTGGATCTTATCAATAATCAAGTTTCTTTACAGTATAAATAAAAAGAGAACACAAAAAGAGTAAAAATGATTCTTCTGGGAAGCAGTCGTGTTTAATTAGCTCTTTATAAGTGGTGTAATAATTGGCAGCATTCAAATTGCTGACAGCTTCTCTTTCTCACTTCTTTCTTTTACTCCCTTCTTCTTTTCTCTTGCTCCTTTTAAAGGAAGATCAAAGCCTTTATAGCCTTTATAGCTGAGTGAATGCTAATGGTGCATACATTTATTTGAAAAGCTTTAAGCCCTTGAAAATCTGCACATAACATTTTTTATTCCCAAATGTCTGTCTGTAAGTGTATTCGATACTATTAGAGGAATTATCTCTACTTTTTTTTCTCCCCTGTCCTTTTAAAAAGAAAACAAGCCTACTTTAACATCTTGGAAATGTTGATTAAAATGAGAGTTACATAACCTTTTTTGACCCTCCACAAAATAGATACTTTGAACTACAGACTTGCCATAGAGTTAATGAGTCTCTTCCTCATGCATATGCACTTCCTTCCACATTGGACGTGGGATGGGGAGGGGCCTGAGCCCACCACACAAGCTTGGGAAAATGATTCAACCCTCTTGTTGGTGTATATATAACTCTGACAGGTGGGAGGTGTTGCTGCTGCAGTTTGTGAAGAAAGAATGGAATATTTTCAGTTGAACAAAAACATTTCCCAGATTCTTACAAGAACAAAATGCGTTTCCGCTTTTCTTGACATAGTAAGAATTATTCATGGCAACTTTGCAAGACTGGCTCAGAGTTCCTTCAGAAAATGGAAGCTGATAAATACTAGTGCTGATAGTACGGTTTTAGAGGAATCAGTTTTCTGAAATATTTATAATGTTTAATTTGGGGTTTATGGATATGGATGTTCCTTATAATGGGATACTCAGTTTTGTTGACTCTTATGCTTAGTCAAATTTCAAGGGACACTATGTGTACTTGTATACTTTGTCTGAGACACACATAGTCTTAAGTTACTAGCTGCTATTGCTGTTATTGTAGTTAATGAAGGAGAAAGGGTGGAGGTGGAGAAAATTGAGACTCTGTGACTTAAGGAAGCTGTACTACCGTTCCTGGTAAGATTTCACATTTTTGGTAACCTCACAGAGTGAAGAGTGGCCACATCGCATTAAATGGCACTTTATTAATTACAAAACACACAAGCAAATGTTTAGTATGGCTAACCTAAACCTTCCGCTTGTTCAAAACCTGGAGAAGCCTTAAAATACCTCGTCCTTGGGGTGTCTGGGTGGCTCAGTTGGTTAAGCATCTGCCTCTTGATTTCAGCTCAGGTCTTGATCTCAGGGTTCTTGAGTTTGAGTCCCGCACGGGGCTCTGCGCTGACAGTGAGGAGACTGCTTGGGATGCTCTTTTTCCCTCTCTCTCTGCCCCTCCCCCACTCAACGCACGTGAGTGTGTTAGTTCTCCCTCCCTCCTTCTCCCCCCCCCCAAAAAAAAAATAAGTAAAACTTAAAACAAGACAAAACAAAGCAAAACAAGCCTGGTCTTTCTCCTATCTAAGAATATACTGCACAACATACCAGTTTACACAACAGAGTATTAAAAAAGAAAAAGTCTTTCACCTGAGTCCCCACAGTATTGAAAACCAACTTCTCCCAAAATCTAATATGAGACAGATTCAAGAACACCTGTGCAGGGCAAGCAAAGGAAGGGGGCAAACTCCTTTATGGCTCTTGGCTCTTAATGCCTTCGCTTTTTAAAACTATAACAGGGGATAAAATAGAAAGGGTGGGACCAATGAGAATTTGGAGGATTTCTTTAGAATAAGATTGCCGTACATCTTAGACCCGTCCCCCCCCTCCCGCAAACGCACACACCACAAACACACATGCAAAGCTAGCAGAGACCAGGAGATTTTCCTTTGAAAGGAGTGTAGAATTTTGACAGTTTTACAGTGCTGAATATGTTACCATAAAAAAAAAAAAAAAAAGTATACTATGATTTGAGACCGGTAGGGGGATTAAAGTCACAAAAGGCGTTTTATTATCTGAGAATATCCAGAAAAATCTCTCAGTTGTATTCAAAAATAATTAATTCAGAAATTTAAGCAGGAGAGTCTCATCTTCCGTTCTATTCTTGTTGAGCAATGTTTGTTATTTAATATATGAATATTTCTAGGGGTCTCTATGGTAACAAAGAAATGTTTTGGCAGTGATTGGAGTGGTTCAGATGATTGAAAGGGTGATAAGAATTATTATTTTTAAAAATTCCAGGCCCCCTGCCAATATTTTAAAAACCTGTCCCTCTCCAAGCTTAGGATTTTATTTAACCACAAATTTTTAAAAAGGAAGAACTCCCTCAGTGGAGAAGCCTACTTTATAATGAGGACACTTCTGAAGCATTTTGCAATATGTTGGCAAAGAATTAAAGTGTTTATTCTTTGTTAAGTTTAAACTGATAACTGACTAATAAACAGTATAATAATTAACTCTCACTAAGTACTTAAAATGTGTCAAAGCTCAGAACTCAGCTCTTTATATGGGTTGTCTCATAAACTCACAACAACAATGCCCAGTGACTTCCTGTACCGTTATCACCCTCTTCACTTAACTGAGGAAACTCGGGAATAAGAAGTTAGTTAGGTGAATTCCTTAAGGTCATACAGAATTAAAATTTTATTTAATCTAACAGAAGACCCTATGTTTTTTATTATTTTGCTGTCACTCTCTCTCATGTTTCAATGTTCCAAACATAGTCTGGTTGGACTATCCAGGAATTCTAATAAAATAAATGTGTGCTTGTTCTGTAAATTTGTGCACATGTGGTGTGTATTTGGGTGGAGTGTGTGTATGTGTGTGTGTGTTTCCATAAATCCTACAGTTTTCTACCCATCTGAATTAATCCTTCCTGTCAAGACCCTGTAGGATCACTTTTCTTCTATATGAGTTTATCCAGAGCAAAAGCAGACATCTCAAACACCTATCTCTTAAAGGTGAAATTTGTTACTCATATATAAAAGGATAATTATTACAGAGCACCCCATAGATCAAGATCAAGTCCCAGTCCGTGCTGTCTCAGAAAACTGTTGGTTTTGTTTGTTTGTTTGTTTGTTTAGCTCTTTTCTTTTCTTGCCATTGTTGCAGGGCTCTTGTCCATTCTCCTGGCCTTTGGAGTCTGCTTGAGTATGCTGCTGAGTGGGTCTAATGTCTGTGTGTGGCTGGCCAAGGCCAGGCTGGGTGTGCTATTTGTTTTGAGGCTCCACCTCTCACAGCACATAGGAGGGAGCAGGGGCACCTTCTAATGGCAAATCCAATAATCTAATCTAAAACATGAGTCTTCTTCTCCTTCCAGGTCTACCAGCATCCTGTGAAACACCTATTTACCAGTTAGGAAAAGGTCATCCTTCCTCTGGTAAGCAAAGCCCTGCATCCTGGTAGAGCCAGAAGTAGGGAACACAGGTCAGATGCCATCATCGGGGGTGTGTACTTGTGTAGTAAAGACCTCGCTTGAATATATGCAGCAGCTACATATGCAGACTAAAGCAGCTAAAAAAGATGAGAACCTCATGTCTCAGAAGCTTTATATTTCTGGTTACCAACACAATCAACGGTAATACCTCATAAAGAGCGCTAGGTGGAAAATATGAAACCAGGCTGGTTGATAGAAATATTTGGGGAAAAAAAATACAGTATGCTTCCTTCAATTCCTCCTGCCCATTTCTAGAAAGGGCATTCCATTTTTAGATCTTTTATTCTTCCTCTAGCTTACGGGTTCTCAACTCTGGCTGGGTATCAGAATCACCTGGAGAACTTGGAAAACAACTGATCTTCAGGTTCAACTCCAGAGCAGTTAGATCAGAACCTCGAAGGGTGGGACCTAGGCATGTATAGTTTTGTAAGTGCTTCAGGTGATTCCAAAGAGGGAAGTTGAGAATCACTGTTGATATGAATAAATAATTGAGCCGTGAAGTAGTGTAAGGATAAAACCATGCAATCTGCTCCCTTCCTTCAACCCATACCTCACTGTAATGAGTTTGCATGACTTACATTATTGAAAACATAAAAGGTTCCCTTTATTATATCAAAAATTTTAACTATGGAATTTAAGTCAATTATTATCTTCCTTCAACAAGATTATCAAAATCGTTAAGTCTAGGATATTGGTAATCAATTGAACAATGTATTTTAGCTAGCACAATTTCTTTTTCTAGAAAGTTCTAGCAAAGTAGCAGCAAATGAGCATTATTTAGATAACAAGAGCAGCTTTTCACTACATTAAGGCTCCTGACGAAATTATTAGGCCTAGAACAGCCTCTTTTTTTAAGTTTTAATTATAATAATTACTATAAAGAAAAACAAAGGAAGTTTAGCATCAAATCAATAAATAGTTCCCTTTGAGAAATAACTTTTTAATAATTCATAAGTGATCCATCTGCAGAAGATATAATGGTACAAATAACAATGCCATCACTAGGCCTCAGTAGTATCATAGTATATCAGCAAACCACAGTTAACAGAGCAAATATTTTTGGCTATAGAGAGGTAGGCTCTCCAAACACAAATTAATCTCCTTAATGGATTTTCCTTACCTTCATGAAAAATGCATTATGGGCTCTTAAGTCACACTCAACACATTGTTAGGGTTTTATATGATGTGGGGTTGGCACAAAGATGATTTTTCTTTCACACTGTGGGTAAAAAAAACAATGAGCTGGGTGGTTTGGAGCCAGACTATTTAATCACTAGCAAAGGCTGGTTACTAAGAGAAGCTGTATTCTTAAGCTCCCTCTTTCTGCAAAAGCCCCTCAAAGTTTGTTGAGAGGTTAAAAGAAAGTGTATTAATGGGCTTAACATTTGTGAAATTTTAAAAGTATCCCAAAACTTGTCCCAGTTGACCTCTTTATTAATTGTTCTAATTTTTTAAAAAGCTGAATAAAGAAAAGTTATCCCAACACAACTGCTTCTGTTCATGCCCAGCCTCTCTTTGAAAATTTTTGTTATTTCTGGGTGTCATTTCCTATGCATGCCTTTACTGGCAGAGATGTAGTACGTAGATTCGCATTTATTCAGGACTGAATGGCCACATTAACCAGGTCACATGCATTAAGTAACTAAGTTTATCCTGCCTCAGATACATAAAGATGGGCAAGGAAACCTCACTGCCATGCTCCTTAGGGTGTTAATTGGATGCACAGCCACGAGAGTTGGGTAAGAACATTGAAAGGGTAGACGTGCGGCACTCAAAAGCCTAGGGCTACATTTGAGTTTTATGGCGCAATCTGCCTTGTCTTTAGTTTTCTGTTTCAGTGTGTAAAACTGTTTCCAAACTACTGACTTTTATTTTCTTTTAAGAAGAGGTCAACAATCAGCCTTCACATGGTTCAGATTAGTCAACATAGATCAGAGCTGAACTCACGCCCTGGAAGTGAACATAACTTTCCCTGGGAGAAATCACCTGGTGGGCAGAACCTTGAGATGAGAGCATTGTTACAGCTGTGCACAACATTCCTTTTTGAAATGGCGTTCAGGAGCACACCGAGAGTGCAACTCGAGATCTTTCAATAATCATTGCTACTGCCTGATGGTTATGTTTCTAAGGATCTGGATTTAAAAATCATTGATGGCCATGTCAAGGATTCATAGGATCCATGAATTTTAAGCAGTGTGCTTTCCAAATGTATCATGCAAAGAAATGACATTACTCAGTTATTTGGGGTTGTCAACCTGTAATATGACCATTTCATCACAAAACTAAGTGAAGAAGAGTTAAAAGGGTCTTTCAATTTTTTTTAATGTTTATTCATTTTTGAGAGACAGAAAGAGAACGTGAGTGAGGGAGGGGGAGAGAGAAGGAGACACAGACTTGGAAGAAGGGTTCAGGCTCTGAGCTGTCAGCACAGAGACTGATGTGGGGCTCGAATCCATGAACCGTGAGATCATGACCTGAGCTGAAGTCAGACACTCTACCAACTGAGACACCCAGGTGCCCCTAGAAGGCCTTTTAAAATTTTATGAGCATCAACTAACAGAATGTGAACAATCATGTTTGGATTATAAAGGGAATTTTAATGATGGTGAACTGCTAGGACCAGGGTTCTGAGAGTCACTGTTTTAGTGTCATCATGCCGGAACTCATTTTTTCAGTTCACCGTGTGCAGCCACCCACACATTTTCTGAGAGTTTATTGCTGAACTCTTGACTCAAGCAAAGTCTAATGTGTGGTAGGGCCTTAATTTCCCAAATTTCACAGTTAATAACTTTTCCATTTCAGAGGCTAAACATCTCTGCTCCTTTTTACAGTAAACTAAGTTTGTAAAATAAAGCATTTTATCTCACAAACACCTGCCTAGTTGTTACTTATTTCATTTTCCAAATGAATATCTGAAAATATAGAAACGAAGTAAGTCTTTATTTTTACTCCTGCTCTGTTCCAATCCGTTGTTCCCCAGAAGAGGTGACATAAATTAGACCATGAAAATTTCTTGCTTGCAAAGAAACAAAAATTCAAGAACTCCTCATGGTGTTAATAATAAACCCAAACTTTATACAGAAGCCTGAACAACTTAGAAGAACTGACCTCTGTCTCACTGTCACCCTGCGCTTGTGCCACAGTTCAATCCTCAATCTCAGATCATTGGCTGAATAATGGTCCCCCCAAATGTCATCCACACCCTAATCCCAGGAATTTGGGAGTATATCAGCTGACATGTAAAAGGAAGTTTGAAAATGTGATAAAATTAAGGATCTTGAGATGGATGGTTATCCTGGATTATCCAGTTGGGCCCAACATAATCACATATATTTCTAGAAGAGGGAGGCAAGACAACAGAATTGCAGAGAGATGTAAGGACGGAAGCAGATTTCAGCAAGGAGAGAAGATGATGTGATGCTGGCTTTGAAGGCAGAGGACGAGGCCAAAAGCCAAGGATTACAAGATGCCTCCAAAAGCTGTGAAAGGCAAGGAAATGAGTTTTCCCTTAAACACTCTAGAGGGAATTCAGGCCGGCTGACACTTTTTTTTTTTAATTTTTATTTTTTTAACGTTTATTTATTTTTGAGAGAGAGACAGAGACAAAGAGTGAGCAGGGGAGGGGCAGAGAGAGAGGGAGACACAGAATCTGACGCAGGCTCCAGGCTCTGAGCTGTCAGCACAGAGCTTGAGGTAGGGCTCAAACTCACAGACCGCAAGATCATGACCTAAGCCAAAGTCAGATGCTTAACTGACTGAGCCACCCAGGTGCCTCAGGCCAGCTGACACCTTGATGCTAGCCCAGAGAAACTGATTTTGGATTTCTGACTTCCAAAAATGGATGCCAATAAGCTGAGGGTGTGTTAAGCCCCTACTCGTGTAGTAACTTGTTACAGCAGTAATAGGAAATGAATGCAGCCATGTTGCCTTCTTTCCTTTGAAACAAACACAAAACCTCCCTGACTCAGAGGTTTGCAGTTTCTCTAGACTCTAAAATGTATGGAGGAGAGTTTCTATCTCTTTCTTTACCTTTGTCTCCCGAATAAACAAGGCACTGAAGAAATATTTGTTAAATAAATGAGTTATTGGACGAGAATGTCAGAAGGTAAGCGTATGGACTTGGAACTGGTTCTAGTGTGTTTTTTCTTGCTCCACACAGGATTGGTTAGAAAAGTGTAAGCAAGTAACTACCAAGTACCCAGAGTATAGGAT
The DNA here is from genome assembly GCF_018350175.1 of Felis catus. Classification (NCBI taxonomy): domain Eukaryota; kingdom Metazoa; phylum Chordata; class Mammalia; order Carnivora; family Felidae; genus Felis; species Felis catus. Next base: position 98,933,943 of record NC_058371.1, read on the forward strand.
TCGCTAGACGCCTTCTAAGCTCCTATTCTCACTTTGTTTCTGTACAGAATATTCCTTACTCAAGACACATTGAGAGGAAAATGGAAACAATGGGATACGAACCATCCATCTCTCTCCAAAAGTGCTAATTCAGTTCCTGATTACTACAAACACAAACAACCCACCCACACTACTAACCATGATATCACCAACTGCTGAGTTTCCAGAGGATGCAAGTGGTCAGGTATATCTTTGACAAGGGAAAATGTTACAAGGAGCGATTACTTCATGTTTCTCAGAAACACTGCGAATAGATCCTGATTGGTTTTATGACCCACTGACCAACTCGTGCCAAGGGTCTTCTCTTATACCTACTCCTACAATTGTATTATATTCATTAAATAACTTCCTATTGCTCAATTAGTCCCATCAGAAACATATTGGCCTTTCTATTAATTTTTCACACAAAATTCCTTGTACAAAATTTGCTAGCATATACTATCACTATCAGAAGGTGATGAATTTGACCTTGTGTCAGTCTACAAATGATATTTTAACATATCAAGTATGAAAGCCTATATGAAAATGCATATGCTATTCCTTTCTATATATTAGGAAGAGCCAAGCTTTTGGATCTTGAAGATTTTTTTTAAGTTTATTTATTTTGAGAGCAAGAGAGAGAGGGTGAGAGACCATGGGAGGGGCAGAGACAGAGGGGTTCATGCTGTCAGTGCAGGGCCTAACGTGGGGCTGGATCCCATGAACTATGAGATCATAACCTGAGTCAAAATCAAGAGTTGAATGCTCAACTGACTAAGCTACCCAGGCATCCGTATCTTGAATATTTCTTATTAAATGTCTTGAAATACAACTTTCATTTGCTATTGCTTTTTGAACTACAATGTTAAGATTCATTTATTTTTAAAAAGTGAATTATACTTTATTTGTGCAAAGAAACAATTTTAATATTTAAATATATTTTTGAAAAATGTATGACTGGTGAAGCCACATAATTTGATTTGATGAGTAGTACTTACGCCATATTTAAAAGTGTAGAATTTTTGGGGTGCTTGTGTGGCTCAGTCTGTCAGGCATCCAACTCTTGGTTTTGGCTCAGATCATGATCTCACAGTTTGTGGGATGGAGCCCTGCATCAGACTCTGCACTGACAGTGCAGAGCCTGCTTTGGATTCTCTCACTCTCTCCCCTCTCTGTACTCCTCTTGTGCTCTCTCTCTCTCTCTCTCTCTCTTTGTCTCAAAATAAGTAAACTTAAAAAAAAAATTAGTGTGGAATTTTTTTTGACAATTACATTATTTTTTTTGAAAAGGATGTTTATATCAACTTAATTTTTTATAGAAAAATACTATTTGTTTTTATCTAGCTTGAAATCCTTTTATATTCATATTTATTAAATTTATTTATTTTATATGTTTATATTAACCAAAAGTTATACTTTATATTTATTAAATTTACACTATACTATTTCTTACTAATGAACTAAAAGTTAGGACTCATTTTTTTCAGGATTATTTATGAACACTGTCATAAAATTATTATAAGACTCCAGAACCTCTTTTTGCTTGATCTAGTCTTATGAAAATAATATCTTTACAGAGATTCCCCATTTAAAAATAAGATGCTAGGGGCGCCTGGGTGGCTCAGTCGGTTGAGCGTCCGACTTCGGCTCAGGCCATGATCTCGCAGTCTGTGAGTTCAAGCCCCGCGTCAGGCTCTGGGCTGATGGCTCAGAGCCTGGAGCCTGCTTCGGATTCTGTGTCTCCCTCTCTCTCTGCCCCTCCCCTGTTCATACTCTGTCTCTCTCTGTCTCAAAAATAAATAAAAATGTTAAAAAAAAAAAATAAGATGCTATAGGAGTGCCTGGGTGGCTCAGTCGGTTAAACGTCTGACTTTAGCTTAGGTCATGATCTCCCGGTCTGTGAGTTCAAGCCGCACATTGGGCTCTGTGCTGACAGCTCAGAGCCTGGAGCCTGCTTTGGATTCTGTGTCTCTCTCTCTCTCTGCCCCTCCCCCACTCATGCTCGCTCTCTCTCTCTCTCTCTCTCTCTCTCTCTGTCTCTTTCTCACACACACACACACACACACTCTCTCTCTCTCTCTCTCTCTCTCTCTCTCTCTGTGTCTCTCAAAAATAAAATAAAATGTTAAAAAATTAAAAAAATAAAAATAAGATATTGTAATCTTTTTAGATATATTCTATTAAGAGATCGTGGTTATTTCATATTGATTTTTTGGTAAGAGAAAATAACTGTAAAACCACAACACAAAAATAAACAAACAACAAAAAACTGAAATCTAGACTTTTCTACCTAAGGAGGGTAATGATAAAGGACAGTGAACTAGTGTTTTTTTCGAGTACCTTAATGAGAGTCATAGGAGCACAGAGAACTATTTTACTATTAAAGAAAAAGGTACTCATTCCCCCTAAAATTGTAATGGAAAAACTTGCTGAGCCTTCAAGATTAGCAATGGTTATTCCTGGCATACAAAACATTTAATAGATTTTCCTTTCTGTTCTAAATTTTATTTAAAAATTTTTAAATTTTTTAACTTAAAAAAATTTTTAATGTTTATTTTTGAAAGACAGAGAGAGAGAGGGACACAGAGCGCAAGCAGGGGAGGGGAGGTGGGAGAGGAAGGGACACAGAATCCAAAGCAGGCTCCAGGCTCTGAGCTGTCAGCACAGAGCCCCACACTGGGCTTGAACTCAGGGACTGTGAGATTATTAACTGAGCGGAAGTCAGATGCTTGACTGACTGAACCACCCAGGCTCCCCTAGTGACCAACTCTCGATTTGGGCTCAGGTCATGATCCCAGGGTCATGGGCTTGAGCCCTTTGTCAGGCTTCATGCCCAGCATGCTTAAGATTGATCCTTTCTCTCCCCTTCTCCTCTCCTTCTCTCATTCTCTCTAAAATAAAATAAAATAAAATAAAATAAAATAAAATAAAAATTAAAGAAAAAATAGATCAGTAAATTGTGGATATAACAGATTATATTTGCATTCTGTTCTGCAACACGCTTTTTTTCTTTTTTTTATTGTAGTAAAATACAACATAAAACTTATCATCTTAACCAAAGAGCCTGACGCGGGGCTCAAACTCATGAACTGCGAGATCAACACCTGAGCCAAAGTTAGATGAAGTCAGACACTCAACTGACTGAGGGCCCAGTGCCCGCTAAGTTTTTTTCTATGCTACATCAGTGTTGAGAAAAATGTTATGTTTACTTCAACTTTATTTTCTTTTTCCTTAGAAATTATTGGTACTTTGTAAATTGTTCAGAAGAAGATATTACATCTCTCTACAAGAAGTCCAGTTTTGTTGAAGATACTTGAATCCAAACCTGCAAAGAATGTACTAAATGCACAACCATCCATTAAAAAATTATCCAGTTAAACTGTACAACTTCAACTGACTCAAATTCTATCTGTGCCTTGGAAATAAAATAGGAGATTCATTTGCCTCTAAATGAAGGGGGAAGAAAGATTAACTGGCACCAGTATTAAATTGTATCTTTTCTTCCAAGTTTTTAAAAAGTAGGCAGAGAGCAGTTAATCAAAATATTTTGAGGTCACTATTTTTTTTTAATATTTATTTATTTTTGACAGAGAAAGAGACAGCGCGAGCTGGGTGGGATGGCAGAGCAGAGAGAGAGCAAGACAGAGGATCCGATCCGAAGCAGGCTCTCAGTGCAGAGCTCTGCGCTGACAGCAGAGACGCAGACATAGGCCTGGAGCTCAGGGTGAGATGGTGACCTGAGCTGAAGTCAGACACTTAACTGACTGAGCCACTCAGGCGCCAGGAAGTCACTCTTTTGGAGAAATTTTGTTTTGAGGCTTCTTTGGTACCTGAATGTCCCTGATCTTTTACATAACAAAATTAATTAGCAAATTTAAATTCTATTTGATTGAAACCACCATTATCTACTATCAGATTTTCTGGAACATTGCTGATTGTTCCACCCTTCAGTGAGAGCCACTGGGGAAATTTATATCTCAGGACAAGAAAATTATGTAATTTTGATTCTGTTATTGATTAGAAAACTGAGCAATATGAGAATTAGGAGAACACAGAACTGTCTACGGGGAATCGTAAGTCACTTGGTTTGTCTGAATTAACTGTTAACTTCAGACAAGCACGTTGTTTTGCTTCAGCCTGAGTTTACTTACTAAATTTAGTAGTTTCAAGCATTATTACTGCATATACAACATAGACAGCTAATTAGCCTCTGTTGAATATTTTAATATGTTCCTCTGTAATACAATTTTTAATGGTAGAGAATAAATTAAACTTGTGTTGCAGGAAGAAGGAGAATCCACAAACTGGTGCTTCTTAATTGTTACCAAAGGAAAAGTAACAACGCACGAATTCAGAGGGAGTATTAATAATTCAATCAACAGATGGTTAAGTGTACCTCTGAAAAACACAGACAAATTAATTCTCACTTGCTCTCATCTATTGGGAGATAGAAGCAGAATTATCACTTTCTATCTTAAAATATTTACATTACTCTATGCCAAAATATTTTAGTGAAATAATCTGATATAAGCAATAAGAGAGTATAAAGGATTTTCTGCAATTTCTGCAACAATTAATATCTTTATTGCCATTTGCTTCCAAGAACATTTGATACTATTAAACTTGAAGTTCAAGGTTACTCAAGTCTTTGTTTCATGAGCTTCTCTGTATTAGTCAGGTTTCAACAGACTCTGCTACGGTAACAAATCATCCCGTATTTCAATGGCTTACAACAATAAAGGTGTATTTTTCACTCACATTAGTTAATGTCTGTTGCAGCACTGCTGCACATGCTCACCGTTCCAATACCCACGTGGAAGCGGCAGCCTCTATCTCCTATGAGCCGCTTTTTTAAAAAATATGAAATGTATTGTCAAATTGGTTTCCATACAACAGCCAGTGATCATCCCAACAGGTGCTCTCTCCTATGAGCCACTTTTAAAACATTTGCTCAGAGGGGTTCCTGGTGGCTCAGTCAGTTGAGCGTCTGACTTCAGCTCAGGTCATGATCTCATGGTCTGTGGGTTCCAGTCCCGCTCTGAGCTGTCAGCACAGAGCATGGAGCCTGTTTCAAAATCTGTCTCCCTCTCTCTCTGCGCCTCCCCTGCTCACACTCTGTCTCTCTGTCTCGCAAAAAAAAATAAACATAAAAAAAATTTAAAAAAAGCAAAAAACGCTTGCTCAGAGGGATCACGTATTACACATTCACCTTTAATCGGCAAAAGGAATTTACATGGCAAAGCCTGATGCCAGTGAGATTAAAAAATAAAATCTTCCTACCGGGGTAGTCCCTGCAAGAAGACGCAGCAAGAATTTTGTTGCTAATCCTATCAATCCCATAATTATTTTTCTAAAATCAACTTATAAAACTGATTTATAAATTTATAAAACAGTCCCAAAACCAAGTTCTTAAGACTTGCTGAAAGACTGTGAGTCCACATGACAGGAAAATGAGAAACTCTTACAACTAATTATAAAATATGCTGCAACATATTTACATATTTTTTAATCTGGCTAAAAGTCAGAACATCCTGACATTATCACTCAAATATCTTCATGAAAGGATATGTATTTTTATTAGACTATTCTTCTCCTTATAGGTCTGATCTAAGACTCACATGGCTGTATCAAAAGATTATAAAGAGAATCAGTTCACATTCTATTCTGAAATTTTAATCAGTAACATGGATAAATGCATTGATAAATACATAAATAAATTTATGTATCATGTATCAATGGGATGGAAAGTCTTGGAAGTAAGGTCAATAATATGGCTGGCCATTATTGCTCAAAAAGAGATAGTGATAAGAAATCTTTACATTAAACCCATATTTTAACCCTGAGAGTGGGCTCCTTTAGAATTACTGGCAATAGTTTCGGAACAGCTCACAGTTTACTAAATACCAAAGCAATGTTACAGCCTAAAGATAGCGCTCCAACTATGAAGTCATCCGTAGTGCTTACCTATTCATCACCCAAAGCAATCAAGCCAAAGAGCTGGGGCTGGACTGATTGTTTCTTAAGTCAGAATATGACCCCAGAAGCTAACTCCCAATGCCTGAGAGAAATGTTTTCTGACTCTGTAAACTCACAAGAAGAAGAATAAAATTTATTAGTGTTTTAACTGATATCACATCGTATACAGCAAAATCATTTTAACATCCCAGTAAGTCTTGTTTGCCATATTATATCCTATCTCCATCTACTTTGTTTCTTGTCTCAGGATCCTAGACCTCAATCATCTCTATTCTCTAGTCAAAAGCAGAAAGGAAGGAAAATACAGTAACTACACCTCAGAATATCTTCTCCTTTCAGGACCACATGTTATGCAAACTGAAAGGTAGAATTTACTAAGAATTGTATGGTACATTTTTGTATTAGTCTCTATTCTTTAAAAAAAAATCAAAACAAAAAGTGCCATTCATTACTTTAAAACATATTCCAATTAGATTTCTTACATTATTCTCTCTTCCATTAAGAAATTATTTGTCTAGTCTTCAGAGAGATTTAGAAGAAAGAATGCACACATGCAAGGGTGGAGTGCTAGAAAAAAAGTACCACTGAGGCAGTCCTGAACATATTTGCATTTTTCTTTATACTCTACATATGTAGTTTCCTATATTGCATTTAATGAAACTTTTCAATCACTGGTGGGGGGGATTGAAGACACTGTCACTCAGAAAACTTGAACAATAGTGGAAATGTAATTTTTTTAAGTTTATTTTTTTGGGAGAGAGGGTGGGGGAGGAGAGAGAGAGGGAAAGAGAGAGAATTGCAAGCAGGCTCCGCACATGAGCATGGAGTCTGATGCAGGGCTCGAACTCATGGAACCGTGAGGTCATGACTTGAGCCAAAACCACAAGTCAGATGCTTAACCGACTGAGCCACCCAGGCACCCCTGGAAATGTAATTTTTAAAAGAAGATGTGACATGAGAGCCAAGTTCAAGTTGAAGGTTTGCCCCCAAACCCCATCGCTTAAGAAGCTGTGTTGGGTACAGTAGGGATTCAGTAGGTGGGGTCCAAAGAGCACACCTCCAGCCTCCCTACACCTCCTGTACTGTTAGGCTCACCCAAGACAGAGCTTCAGCAGGAGGAGCTCTGGCATTTTTTGTTAACGTGTTTTGAATGCTGTGCTTCAAATATCACTTGAATCAAGTGTTTTCCTTCTTCTCCATTGGTGGGCTTCTTAGGTGTCATTGGAACTGACAGTGAAACACCAATGGCCTAAACTGTATGCAGGAGGAAATGAGAACAAAATAAATCAACACAAGTTTACACATAATCAAATAAGGGAGAGAGGAATGAGAACTCTGGCACAACATTTTAATAGCATTATAGAAATTACAGAAGATAAATGCTGCTTTGTATTTAGATCCCAACTTCTACTGATGTTAGTCTACGGTGACTTTTTAAATTAGCAGACATTGAGCATAAGGGCACCCAGGATTTCAGAGCAACCCAGTTCCCTAAATAAGTATGCTCTATAATAAATAAAGTTTTATTTGTTTGTTTCTAGGCCTCAGTATTTTCACTAGAATATCCTTTGTTCTTTGAGAGGAAGGAGACTATATAATGTAATTCATGTAAGCCCCAGAAACAGGAAGAAAATTTTATAAACAATAGTAGGGAGCTAATGCCATTTTAGTATTTGATCTCAGCAACCTTGTATAATGTGTCTAATGAAGAAGAGTTACTAATGTGCGCTTCATTCTGTAATTTAACATTACTTAAGTGGGAACTAAGTCAAAATAAGTACTTTTAAACAAAGTATTAAAGATGTTTAACTCTTATTAATTTTCTTTTTGTGACTTGCCTGAAAATGCTCCTTATCTTTCTTCAGCACATTTCTATTCCTTAGAACTTATTTGTAAAATCTGGAATGTTGTAAGAGGAAAATCATGTTAGAAAATGAAAATTAACTTTTCTAAGGCATTGTTATTTACCAAATTATTGTAAAGAACTTCAGGAAGACATTTCTGTCTTTCAGCATGCCACTACCTTGTTTTTATATTGTATTCTTATGGCAACATTTATGCAAAATCAGCATTCTGAAGTTTTAAAGGTAAAATTAAAAGCTAAATTTTAAAGTGATGAGCATGTTCACATAAAATACCTCAAGAGAAAGATGAAGCACTATAAATTTATGAGTGATTCATTATTTTATATTTTTTACTGTTTAGAAAAAGCCTTATAAACCATTTGGGACTTCGCATTTCAGAGAAGATTCATTTGTAGGTTTTTGTTTGTTGTACATAGGTATTATATTATTTCTTTTCCACCCCAATTTTTATCAGATATAATGGACATATAAAATTGTATGAGTTTCAGTTGTACAACGTAATGGTTTGATACATGTATATATTGTGAAATGATTAGCACAATAAGTTTAGTTAACATCCATCACTTCACATATTTACAAATTTGTTTCCTTGAGTTGAGAACTTTTAAGATCTACTTTCTTAGCAACTTTCAAATATACACAGTATCTATAACCATAGTCTCCATACTGTAAATTATATCCCCAGGACCTATTTACCTTATAACTGGAAGTTTGTGAATTTTGACCCCCTTCGCTCATTTCTCCCACCCCCTGGCCCCAGCCTCTGGCAAATACCACTCTTCTCTGTGTCTATGAGTTTATTTTTTTTTTTCAATCCCACATGTAAATGATATCATGCAATATTTGTCTTTCTTTTTCTGAGTTATTTCACTTGATGCTTTAAAAGTATGCTATTATTTCACAATAATAATTGATGAGCAATAATCTTATATATGCACGGTTCCCTTTCACGAGAGCAATGATTCACCTAGAGACCGTATGATGATTTATAACTCCGATATTTGAGAAAGATACTAAATTGGCTGCTCTAGAAATCATTACGTTAACTGAACTGGCGTCTCATTGATGCCTCGACTGCAACTTTCCTGGCTGCAAACTGCAAGGAAAAACCAACTCATTTCATTGTAAAAGAAATTTTTGATTTAGAAAGGTAAAACAATGTACCCACAATGGCTTTCTGATGAGAATATATTTTTGACAAGAAATATTTAAAACTTTGAACTAGGGGCACCTAGATGGCTCAGTCTGTTGAGGTCAGGCTCTTGATTTTGGCTCAGGTCATGATCTCAGGGTCGTGGGATCCACCCCCACTTCGGGCTCCATGCTGAGCGTGGAGCTTGCTTAATATTCTCTCTCCCTCCCTCCCTCTACCCCTGTCCCCTGCTAGCACGCTCTCTCTCTCACTCTAAAATTAAATAAATAAATAAATAAATAAATAAATAAATAAATAAATTTGAATTCATTACCTCAAGTTTAATGAAGAGTACTGACAGTGATATACCATAGTTGCCAATTTTGTATTCTAGATTACAAACCCCTAAGGTTGTCTACAGAGAATCCTGTCCTTGGAGGCTCATAATGATATTAGAAAGGTGTTTCAAATTTGTTTGCCCCTTCTGTGGAGTAAAGACCTTATACTTTCATACCAAGAATATTAAACGATTAGTTTGGTATTTTTTCTATTCACTTGACTAGAGGCCAGATCAGATTCTACTAGTATGATAACGAAAACACCAGCCTCAGGATTAAAATCATTATGGCTGCTTACTCAAAGTTTGAAGAAAAATTATCTGCTTCATCCCCTTTATTGATGGGCTTCTGATTATGTGTAGACACTTAATGTTCTAAGCACTTTGTGTAAATGAATCCATTTGTTCTTCACACCATAGTAGAAATTACTATCATCCTCATACACATAGAGGAATAACAAAGAAGAAGTAATAGCAGAAGCACATCGTTTCAGGATCAGCATCACAAGCAAAAAGACATGAGGGAAAAGAGACAGATGTATAAGCCATGTTGTAGGAAAACATGGCAAGGGCACACCATGTTAAGAACCGCAGGCAAAAGTTAAGGTTTACTAACTAGGAGTGAGCTTTGACTAATATGCAATTTATTGGCATATTTAGTAGTAAAGTTGACTTGTAACTCAGAGGAGCCTGGGCTTAAATTCCAGTTTTACTCTCCATCAGTTATATGACTTTGTACAACACCTAGCCCTCAATTTCTGCATGTACAAGTCAGGTAATAAAATTATGGTCGTTGTGAGACAAATGAAATCAACTAATTAAATGAAATAATGTACATTAAGATGCTTAGCACATTTTAATGAACTTCTATATACATTACTCTTTATTTTTAGCTTGTTGATGTCATATTTTCTTTATTGCTTTTTTTTTTCAACATTTATTTATTTTTGGGACAGAGAGAGACAGAGCATGAACGGGGGAGGGGCAGAGAGAGAGGGAGACACAGAATCGGAAACAGGCTCCAGGCTCTGAGCCATCAGCCCAGAGCCTGACGCGGGGCTCGAACTCACGGACCGCGAGATCGTGACCTGGCTGAAGTCGGACGCTTAACCGAGGGGCCACCCAGGCGCCCCTCTTTATTGCTTTTTTAATATTGGTTCCTAATTTCCAGTAACATTAACTACTGCCAGATGCAAATTTCATCATTATTTTTAACATGACACTTCCTGGCTCAATGTTTCTCAGATGACTATAGTTTAATGCCAAAGATGATACTCTGGCATTTCACCCTTTCTGCATCATAATAAACTGGAAGAAAACATTCCAAATGGGGCTAATAAGTCTATTTAGAAAGAAACACTAACTCAACCAGTTATTAACTGTGACTTTGTCTCTTTGTCTCTTTGTCTCCATTTTCCTCTCAATAAAATGCAACAATCATTCTTAGTCAACCCCACAGGTGTGATATAACATTCAAATTAGCTAACTCATTTGAAGACTCTTTGAAAGCTGGAAAGGCTTATATACATATTAGGGAGTAGGAGGAGCAGAGTGAGCTTTGAAATCCAGTTCAAGTTCAGTTCAAGTCCTAGGACCTTATCTACCTGTGGCAATTAGGGCTCATTTTCCCTATTTGATCCTCAGTATTTTTAACTAAATTTGGGAAGAATAATAGCTAATTTCAAAGGACTAAATCTTACTGCCAAATATATTTTTTTTTGAAAGAAGTGTATCTTATCTATAAATCAAATTGTCCCTAGGACTAGGACACTGTTTTGTGACTTCCTCATATGCTCCAGGCTCTGCTACGACCAGCACAAGCCAACACATAGTAAACAAAAAACAGAAACAAACAAAACAAAATAAACATAGGTAGAATTGTGATCACTATTCTCCAACCTTTTTGTCAATATCTACCTTGAGTCTAATAAGTTCCTAATATTGAAGGAAGGAAGTTCATTGGAGTCTGAAAATCAGAATGAAAAGAAGATTCTTTTGTAGTCCATGACGATTTAATTATGTAGTACAATTATGAAAAATGAAAATGTGTTTACCATGGCACAATTTCACTGCGTTAAAGTTGTGTAGAGAATGGATGACAGCAAGGCCTAGACAGCTGTCATGAGCCCTGATGAAACGGGTGCACTGCCAGCACGGAGGGCAAGCATCAAATGCTGGCTTGGCCATGGGCTTCCGAGAAATAAAAAGAGCTGACAATCCAGCCTGGTTTGAAGCAGGAAGACATTAGTTCACCACTTTAAACCAAAGGATTCAAAATGATGCTGAATATAAAAGGCAGGGTCACAAATGATGGTAGTAATGACTGTAATATGACAGATTGAAGAGTAATGGCTTACAATTGCATAGTAGAGAAACATCGAAGGATAAATTGTGTGAGAGTGTTACTTATATAACTATCACATTGGTGCATCTATTGCAATTATCTGGGAAGAGATTCATCTCAACTGTTAAGCAAACTAAGTTACAAAGCAAATTGATATTAAATACAATTTCTTAGGTATGCTTTAATTTCATGCTTGTTAGAAATTTTGCAATGGGAATCGAGCGTTGGATAGTAAGTTTTCATTAAGGCTGTGAGGTTTGATAGTGCTGTCATTGAGTTCATAAAGCACTCAATGAATATTCAGTGAGTGTGTGGAAGAAACATGCTTTCAGTGAGGGTTCCCAGTGCTCATTCCTCAAAATAGATATATGTCAATAGCTGATTCATGAATTGCCTGCTTGTCACGTTTCTTGTAAGCCTAATACCATAAATCTGTGTTATCAAAACCTTCCCTGTATCTTCCAATGTTAAAAAAAAAAATGTTACTTTGAGCAACTAAAGTTAAAGCTGGGATTAAATGGTCTGTTTTGCCAACATTTAACATAGCTTAGAGAGGGGGTACCTGGGTGGCTCAGTCGGTTAAGTGTCAGACTTCGGCTCAGGTCTCACAGTTTCTGAGTTTGAAGGCTGCATTGGGCTCTGTGCTGACAGCTGGGAGCCTGGAGCCTGCTTTGGATTCTGTGTCTCCCTCTATTTCTGCCCCTCCCCCGCTCATTCTCTGTCTCTGTCTCTGTCTCTGTCTCTGTCTCTGTCTGTCTGTCTCTATCTCTCTCTCTCTGTCTCTCTCCCTCTCTGAAAAATAAGTAATAAAAACATTAAAAATTATAAAATAGCTTAGAGAGGAGACCCATGAGCATCACCACAAGCCTTTGTGGTATTGAATGTGGCTTCTCTTCTTTCCTTCTTTGGAGCCCCTCTTGGTCCCTTGCCACAATGCACAGACCCTGGCCCTTTTCAGCTCCCAGACATGGGACTTGGCTGATGGCGAGGGCTTTGTTCCTATGCCTGCCTCTGTGAGAAGTAAGTCACTGCTTCAATGGTCACTCTAGAGAGGCCTTCTTCAACCAACCCATCAGTAACTTCCTAGTCACATGATAGCCTTTTGGAACTAAAAGGACATTCAGCATGCTAACTGCAAAGTCATTCTCTTTAAATCTGTATTTATTAGAATATTTCCTCAAGTCTCAGTGATATCAAATTGTCAAAAATACTCAAAAGGACTCAATTTTGAAAAAGGTCACAATTTGCTTCATTTAAGTATGTATAAATTTGTGTCTGCATGTGCTATCAAAGAGTTGTAGTCATAAGATATCATATTTAGATTGTTAGGTTTACTACTTTTACTTCCTTTTTAAACTAATCTTGTTCATAATCTTGATTTTTGTAACAATTTTTATATTAGGGGAATTATTAAAGTGGTAATCTTAGGTTAATGAACACTAAGTTAGTATTTTTGTAATTGTCTTTGAATTTGCCTCAAAATTCTCAATTCTCCCAAAAGTTTTACTAGGAAACATTGTAAGAGACAACATTTTAAACACTTTGACTTTTCTTTTTCAATGTTTGATAATAGAGGCAAAATGTTTCTTACTTCAGGTTGCTCTGGGACACCCCATTCATTATTCTGTGTGTTGTCTTTGTTACAGAGTATTATTAATAAGACTATTATTATTAATTTTATTAATTGATTATTAATCTTGTTAATTATTAATAAGACTATTATTAAGAATAATAAGACTTTGTTATTGGCCTTTGTTCCTCATTAACAAAATATAGCTGAGATTTCTAGGGCCATAAAATGAAACCAAATTCTCTAATGAATACTTTCAAACTGTAGCAATCAGTTATTACTCTAAAATGTATTTGTGGTAGAATTCAATATTTAAGATTTATTTCATTTGTTTCGTAACATTAATGATAATGGCAACATTTATGCTCTGACAAAATTAAATGCTATTTTTTGATCATCTCATATGATAATTGAGTCTATAAAAATTTTTGCTAGTTATTAAATGCAGCACCTTTTAGGGGATATGAAATTTGCCTCAATGAAAACCTTGAACTATATCATATGAAATAATGAATGCTCTAGAGAAAATTTACAGAAAAAGCAGGGCACATAGAGTTATTTTATGCAGTTTTTTCAGATCACTTAGAAAAAATAATATGGTTTAAAAAAAATGTCAAGAAAAACATGAATCATTTGATTACTCTTTTTCCTCACAGTTTTGACTGCCTTCTTTCTACAAACATAGCCATAAATGAATCCTATGACAATTTGAAAGGGGCCAGAAAAATTAAAATGGAAAATTGAAAGGATCGGAATTGGAAAGCAAAGGAACTTTGAGATAGCTTGACAACTTGTCAGAGGTAATTTATTCAGTAATTTTACCCAAATTATACTTCAGTCCTATTTACCACAAACAGAAAAATATGCTGCATGTGGATAGCCTCACATACTTTTTACTGAGGATGACACCAAAGTTTGTGAAAAAGTACAGTTCTAAAAACAAATCAACTAGCTTCAAAATACATAGATGAAAGAATAAGTTGATATTAGTTCAGGGCAATAGCTTTCAAATACCAAGTATATCAACTAAGTCTAACCTAAATAGGCAATGTAGGAATTGCTGAAAAATATTGGTAACTTGCCTAAAATTTTCTTTAAAAGTCACTAACCGTATTATTTTGTTACTTTTGAAGATGCAATAGGTTGTCAAAGTTCAAGAAGTTATTGATTATATTGGATATCCAGGAGACTGCATGTGGAACATACATGAGTACAAATAGAAATTTCTTTGAAAATATTGACATTATTCTCTGAAAGCAGAGCTATGCAGATTTTTAAGTATTTTGGAAAAGGGACAGTCTAGTCACCAGATGCAAGTTTCTTGAAGACAAAAATCACCTTGTTTGCTTAGTTCTTCCCAGTGCTGGATGCACAGAGCTGAGCAAATTAAAAACTGCATGCATCACCAAGACTCACAGGCTAATTTCCAGGGAGTAGTTATGCTTTCAATTTGATGTTCCACAAATATCTATTTATAAGTGCATTAAATGCAGAATGGCCAGGGATTGGGCCTTAATTTGTACAGAAAGCTGCCTATAAATTATAGATAATTGATTTTGCCACTTTAAAATCTGTTGAGCATTTCTTGGACTCATTCTGTTCTGATCTGAAGCTGTATAAATTAAGAAGATTTCAAATGCAAATGTACTTTTTTTCTATGCTATAATACGGACAGCCCGAACCACCCTCTATCAGAGGGCATTATTACGTACTCACTGTCTAAAAACTTAAAAGAATAAAAACTTCTGGTTTTGATTCACCTCCAGATCCAGGTATCCCTGTATGCAGCATCTGCTATCGTAAGCTTCTTGCACGGGTTAGAAGAAATATTTTTAAGACATTAATGGTTTCCTGTTATATAGCACATGACTGACAGCCAAAGTTTCTTGATGGCAGTTTTCCAAAGCAAAAGAGGGCAGGTGAGTTTTTGTTTTGTTTTGTTGTTTTGTTTTTTGTTGTTGTTGTTTTGTTTTCTTTTGTTTTTGTTTTCCATTTTCTATTTATCCAAATTTATTTCCCAAATGTATCAGGTTCCCATGAAGAGTCCATTTCATCATGTGACTTTCCGACTAGAATTACCCCAGTTTCAGTACATGATAGCTTTGTTTCCTTTTTACTTACAGCTGTAGAAGAATTAACCCATTTCTGGAGTAGGTTATGCTGCACTCATTGCCTTATTCATATTGCCTTTCTAAAGAGATATTTCCCTAGATGTATCATTTTAGACTTCAAAGTCAGGTATATCGATAAAACTCTGTTTTTGGCGGCGCTCTGACCCAAGACCGTGTGAATAATGGAAGAGAAGGGTGACCCGAGTGAACAGATCGCTTGAGCAAAATGGAATCTTATTTTGAGCAACGTCTGCACCATACACAATATGGTTTCAATTTGAAATCTGGAACTCAGCGACATTGCCAGAGAACTTAGTGCATTGTTGGTTATTTTATTTGGGCTAAAATGGCACACAGATTAAGATCCTAACTTTCTGCCAGAATACCAGGATGACTGTACTTTATACTTTGCAACCTGATTTGAGGGTTTGGTACATTGATTCATAAACTAATAAAACCAGAAGTATCCAAAATGGGCCACCTGGAAATTATCTGCCTTTATGCGTGCACTTTTTTTTAACTGTGCTTTTAAATATTCTAGGGGTCTTTTTGTTTTAATTACAGTTCTTCAGATATGGAGATTCTCTCACAAATGATTTCAGTGTATCTATCTTGAACATATCACACACTGCATGAGGGTATGAAGAGTCTGTCATTACTCAGCATATTCCATTATTATGGGCAAAGAGTCCTTAGCTTACCTATATGATATGAGTTACACATTGGTCAGAATCGCCTACATGAATCCTAATGTAATTATGAGTCTGCATATGCACACTGCACAGTACATGAAAAGACTTCATCCAAGAGTTTTTATGGTAAATGGCAAAAGTATGACTTTAAGTCTTAATCCTAGTGCATCACACTTCACTTGAATTTGAAAAAAGTTGTATTAGTGTTGCAAAGATGAAGGCTAACTTCACTTAGAACAAAGACTCAGTACGAGACATTTGGACAAGCCTTAGTTAACTTGAATTCAGACACAGATTTATCATTGTGTCTTAGAGATATTTTATTTGCCGTCACACTCCTCACCAATATAAGTCTTGTTTTATTTGAAAAATTTTTCTTGCAAATGAGCCACTTCACAAAAATAGAAGTCAGTTTTTAAAATTAAATTTTCTGGAATTCTAATCAGTAGATATCTCATACTTTGGGTATGTTAAAGTCTCAGCAATAAGGAAGCAGACTGCCTTATTTTCAGACATCTTAACACACTTCCTGTGGATATGTCTACACATTTGGCTTCATCCCTGAGAATAGCATGAATCAATCAATGTTAGCATAGACATTTATCTCAGTTATACATGTCTCTCCTTTTGTCTTCTGGATCTTAGGCACCAGTGCAGAATGAGGTCATACACACTTTCTCAGGATCTACTTTGCATTTAGAGAGGCTCTTACTTTGCAAGATAATGCACATATACGAAGATTTGGTTCAATGGTAACCTCTCTGGGTAAACTTTCTGGGACTGTTCTGAATTATTATTCTTATTTTTGACCGTTCATCCCTAAGATTTTTGTGGTGCAGCCTTTGCTGATGTGTAGACAAACATCTGGCCCTTGACTCTCTGGCTGCTCCTCTAACATGGAATGTTCTCCTATTCTGGGCTTCCCTATGCCATTGCCCCTACCTGCAGCAGCAATATCCATGAGAACCCATGACTTGCTCTTCTGCCTCATTCAGCTTTCTGCTCAAACGTCATCTTTCCAGAAAGGTTTTCCTTGATCAACCCGACTAAAATAGCCTACACATTCCCAAGTCAGTATCTAGCCCTTTGCCTGCTTCAGTTGACCTTCTAGCACTTGTTTTCACTAGATCCCACACTCTATAATTATTGCTGTATTTATGTATTGTCTCTCTCCTTTACTAGAATGTAAGTTCCATAGAGGAAGATGCTTTGTCTGTTGTCTTCACTATTTTATCCCATGATTTAGAGGAGTGCCTGGCATGCAAAGGGCACTAATTACTACTTGTGATTAAATAGATTTTCCCAGGACCCTGACCTTTTATACCTCAATTAATTTCTTTGTTGAGGGAGAATATTGTACTTCATGGTCTTTAGGCCATGCAAATATATTTATTTGCAATGATTATCATAGATACATAGATTATGGTGGGAGAGAATTACTGGTATTTATTCGTACACACCAACATTTATTGGAACCTAATGCCTTTTCCCTCATTAACAATGAATGAAAATTTCAGGGGTGCTCACTCTGTTAAGCGTCTGCCTCTTTTTTTTTTAATTTCTTTTTTAATGTGTAGTTATTTTTTAGAGACAGAATGCCAGAGGGGGAAGGTCAGAGAGAGAGGAAGATATAGAATCTGAAGCAGGCTCCAGTTTCTGAGCTCAGCACAGAGCCCGATACAGGGCTCGAACCCGCAGACAATGAGATCATGACCTGAGCTGAAGTCGGACACTTAACCGATTGAGCTGCCCGGGAGCCCCAAAGGTGTCTGACTCTTGATTTGGGCTTGGGTCATAAGCTCATGGTTTGTGAGTTTGAGCCCTGCATCAGTCTCTTCATTGACAGCTTCAGAGGCTGCTTAGGAGTCTCTGTCTCTCTCTCTCTGCCCCTCCGTACTCTCTCTCTCTCTTTCTCAAAATAAATAAGTAAACTTAAAAATTTTTAATTAAAAAATAAATGAAAATATTGAACTCATGTATAACACTGGTGTATACCTTTTGGACTGATAAACTGTTAAAACTACTGGCTTGGCTCGGTAGTAGTTACCATATATATTAATGATGTGACATTTCACACAAAGTTATCTTTAAGGAGTATTTACTAAATTAATTTAGACTTTTTATTTCACACTGAAAGCTCTAATACATATATGCTAAAATATATTTTATCTCTAGTCTTGTTTTTCCTAGGGGAACGTAAATTCAGTCATCTTGAAATGTTAGTCCTTTTAAAATTAAATCTATAACAGGGGCACCTGGGTGGCTCAGTCGGTTAAGCATCTGACTTTGGCTCAGGTCATGATCTCACGGTTCGTGGGTTCCAGCCCCACGTTAGGCTCTGTGCTGACAGCTCAGAGCCTGGAGCCTGCTTCAGATTCTGTGTCTCCCTCTCTCTCTGCCCCTTCCCCACACAGGTTCTATCTCTCTCCGTCTCTCAAAACTAAATAAACATTAAAAAAAATTCTTTTAATTAAATCTATAACATAAAATAGGGAAAAAGTGGATTGCTGCATTGCCAATTCAAAATTTTGAAGTCATTTTCACTTATTGCAGATTAATTTTACTATAATGTTGAATTCAAAAAAATAATAAAAGCATTTTAGTGAAAATAGTGCTTTATTCTTAGATGGAATGTTAAAATCACGTGATGATATATTTTATTTTCCATTATAAATAAAATATTTAAAAAAGGCATAACTTTCAGTGGTTTAGGCCAGTTATATTTCTCATCAGCCTTGATGTTGGTAAACATTGTGACAATGACATGTAAGACAGAAGTTGTGCTCCAGGCCCTTTTGATCTTTCATTTCCTTAAATTGATTTTAATTGATCTGATAAACTATTGATGATATTAGCCAATTTAGAAATTTCCAGAAACAGCCTTGAAAACAACAGCAACAGCAAGAGCTAAGTGATCAGAGACCTGGGCCGTGTTGCCACTCTAAACCCATGGGTCTTGCGTGGTCACGTGCTTTTCCTGACATGGTGCTCATGGAGGCATTTTCAGTGTGCATTTCAGCACTGAAAGAAAGTGCTGTTCTTCACAACACAGGTGCAGGAAGAGACCCAAAAACAAAGACTGTATTCCAGGCCATTCAATAAACTATTGCAGGGGCTGAATAAAATTCTGAGGTCATGATTTTTACACGTGAACGTGCAGCTCACTACTCACTGTTAATTTTGGAGGGTGTTTACCTTGTCAGTTTGCCTATAATCCCTCCCCACATTCACCACAGTGCATGATGTTCTGTCACTTCTGTAGTTCAGTAAAGTAAGTATTAAACTCTATTTCAAGTGAGACTTTCATTCCATTCATTTCTGATTTGTTTTGCTCCAAGTATTGTTCTTGCTTCAGTGGAAAAGATTTTTAAGCGGAACCAAAGACTAGAAGTTTTCTTATAAAAATCCTATCTTATTCCAAAATTGGGATTGATTAATCAAAGGAATAATAATTCTCTATCTCACAAAGAACTCTTAGAGAATTAGAATACAGGATCTTGGCATCATGTTCGGAGGCCTTAACCCTTAGCTATAATGATGGTTATCATTTTTGCTTTTAGCTCTGTTCTCAATTATAGCATTTATATCCTTGAGGACATCTTAAGCTGCTTCAGAGTTTCTTGAGAAAAGAAAAGTATTCTGTTTTGAGTTACTCAAAGCAATCAGCATATTCCCATATTTGGCACATAGTTGGTTCATAATACTAAAATTCATAAAAAGATACTAAATCATGTTGGCTCATCACAGGTGACAAAAAAAAAAGAAAGAAAATTAGATTAGTGTCTTACACTCAGTCTCTAAACTACACTGTAGGAATGTTATAATTTCGATTAAACCCACATTTTATTTCCTATTCTGAAACAAAAAAATAATCTCATCATTATTAAATGACAAAATAATTCTGGCATGTATCTCAATCTGTTGGTATTAATTTAAAAATACTGTACTTACTAAATCGTTTACGTATTTCATGCACTAAAAACTTTTACATACTGTTAAAATTTTCAGTACAGCACAGCCAACGTTAGCGGATAATATTCTGAACAAATATTCGCTATGGTGCAGATATTTAATAGCAAAAAGTTCTGAGATTGTGAGGCAATTTGCAGAAATCCAATTATTTCAGATGCAACTCTTTGTACACAAATGAATCTTGTTCTGGACTAGTCCCTTCTGAATTGTTTCACTCTTGGTGACTATTTAAAAGTAGAGGTTTGTCTTGGCCAGGATAACATGTAAAAATGTGTTTAGAATTTATGCAGCAGAGTGATCAATAAATTAAACACAGGTATGTGTAGCAGAGATATCAGTGTCATTTTTCCGACCCACCATCCGACCTAGAAAATTTGGGGCTGGGTCCTTGGAGAAAATGAGAGCCAGACATTTTTCCATAATTAGCTTTAATTCATTGCTGTTCCTAAAACTCTAAGCCTGGTCTAAAGCTAGCCTTGAGTGAGCATACTCTGCTGGGGATGTCCAAACATTTATTGCCTGAAGGCTTAAACCAGGTTCATAACAAACTTAATCCCCAAAGACCCAACCTCGTCTAGACTCATTAGGCTCTAGGGAATTTCAAGAACTCTGACAGGTAGGAATGTACTAACATGACCTTAAAATATCTGCTCTGGCAATTATCCATACTCAGGTTTTTTAAAAGAAAATGATGCTTCTCGTTTGTAGTTCAACTTGCAATACCCCTGTTGACAAGCAGAGATTATTCAGGTTGGGCGTAAAAGAGTAAAGAAAGATGAAAATACACTGTGAATGCAAAGTATTTTAAATAAATATTTTAATTCTATTGTTGGCATTTACAAGTAGAAAGCATACAGTATGTTACAAATATCAAAATGTGAAAAATATGAACGTTACATAAGTAACAAATGTAAAAAAAGTATTTTCTTACCTTCCCTGAAAGTAAGAAAACTTTTCAGCATAGGAAAATATCAGTATCAAAAACACAGCTTAGGTGTAAAAAAAAGTTTTTACACTGTATTCAAAAATGATCTACAAAATGACAGAAAGAAAGAAGAGTTGAAATTTGACTTTATATAAATTATAAAAACTGGGTACTTGGGGTAAACTTCAAATGGCTGAAAAGTCCAATCATAGGCTTTCTTTAGGTCGATTCTTTAAAATTTTAAAAGCATAGAACATTTTTCAATAAATAACTTCTAAAAGTGTCTCTGCAAAGCGCTGCTGAGAACATCATTCCACGGTAGGAAGGGAGCAGTGTTCTAAGGATAATAAGCAGTCATTCTGTTCCTATTGGAAGCCTGATGAAAGTCAGAGGACCATAACTGTTCACAAAGAGAGAGAGAGAGCAAGAGAGAGAGAGAGAGAGATTCGGAAGTTTTAACACAACTTTGTAAGAAACCTCTAAAGTGCTGAACAAAATGACTTCATTTTAGTACCCACTGTCATGTAAAACCTACTCAAATATCAGACATTTCTGAGCAACATCAAATATGGAATCTACAGCTCTGGAAAGTGTTAATACTTAGTCTTTCATTCAAGAAGAGGAAGGCTCTTTCTACACTTTACAAGGATTGGTTAAACCCCAAGGATCTTGCAATGCAAAACATAAGGATGATAACACAATGGAAACAATACACATACCCCACTGTGAAAGCACAAATTCATTTCTGCAATGGCAACGGTATTCATTTCAAAAATCACAAATCAAACATTGGTAAATAAGAAAAAAACTTTCCGAACGCTGCATGCCACATGACTAGTTACAAAATACGATGCATGCAGGAAAAGAAATTCAACCAAGCATATTTAAATTAAAGACTTGTTTGGAGTCTGTTTCAGCAGCATTGTGGTTATTATTTTTTAAAGTTTCCCTCCAACACCAGTCCATACTGGCCTCTTTCGCAAATGGAATACCCCTTCGTCGGCAACCTTATAACGGTTTGAGTGTTCCTTGTTTTTCTGTTTTTCCAATGCCAGTACATAAAGTTCACACATACTGCTCTGATTCCCCATCTTTGGGGACGGGCTTAGCTGTCCCATTCTTGCCTTCTTCGTTTGCTGCTGCTTTTTCTGGGAGAGATGCCAAATCTTTAAAAACATCTACATAATGGCCAAAGCCAGGGCCCCAGTTCAAAAGGTTGTCCCAGTTGAAATTCCCTGCTTGCTGCCCAAGTTTCAAGGGCAGTGTGTTGTCAGCAACCCCTGGTGCTGCTGCCTGTGTGCCCCCAGGTCCTCCCTCAGCCCTTCGGCCATGGTATCTTCTAGGCTTCAGTCTGGCTCCATAATTATCTTCGTCATCTGCATCAGATTCATTGACTTGAGATAATTTGGGCATCCTGGAAGTATATACCATTGGCTTTTCCCTGTCATACTCCATCTCTGAGCAAGTGAAAGACTCATGTGAGTCACTATCAGAAGAAGATTCTGGAGCTGGAATGCCATCTGCTGGGTTCCTTGTTCTGGACAATGGCCTTCTGCAATCCTCTTCTGAAGAAGACCTTCCGTGATCTGCACTGCAGATACTGGGGTTTCTAGGGCGAGGGGTGTTTAGCCTCTCCACCTCTTCAATCGAGAGTCCTACTGGAGGGGAAGATTCCAAAGGAATCTGCCCAATTGGCTGCTTTAAGCGACTCCCTGGTCTAGAACCGTGAGAGGTCATGGCCTGAGGACTCTTACTTCTCCTTCCCAGCCTTGTGGCATAGTTGAAAATGCCAGGTTGGCAGGTATCAGCATGCATTTCCAAAGTATTTCCATCTCTTATAGGAAGATGCAATTCCCTGGCGGGACTGTTCCTATAGAAAGTAGAGGACTTTGAGAAAGGGGCTGGGCTGTGTCGAGACAGGGGGTTGGGGGTTGGGCAAGCTGAATGGCTCAGGGAGCTGGTTCTCAAACCCTGACCGTATGAAGGTTGGTAAGTCAAACTGCTTGCTCCTAAGGGCATGGGGGATTGCCTCGCAAAGCCTAGGGGACTATGCCTCTGGATAGAAAATTTAGGTGTGTGGCTGCGGAACTGCTTGTAGTGTTGGATGATGTCCGCGTCTGAAGGGGCGATGCTGCTGGCGTTGTCGATGTCGTAATGCTCTATCTCTTGCTCCGGCGAAGCCAAAGGGGCGCTGGGGATGGTTTCTGAGCTGTGGGGAATATCAGTCTCATCGTAGATGAGGTAGGGGTTTTCCCGCTCAATGATATCTGGCTTAGGGTTCCCCTCAGGCTGCTTCCTCACAGTCATATCGTCCCCGTAGGGGGGGATATTGTCTGGGTCATCAAAAGCAACGTTCTCGCTTCCCTTCTTCTTCTTCTCCTTCGGTTTCTTCTCCTCTTTGGGGTCTTTTGTCTTCTTCCCCCTGCACTGGTTACACAGAATCAGGCTCAGGACCAGGAGGGCCAGGACTGTCGCACAGCTGCCCACGATGGCAGGCACAGCCCACAGAGGCAGGGAGATCTCTTCGGGACCCTGACTCAGAACACAGACATGCCCTCCAGGGCTTCCAGCTTTGCACACTCTCCCCTGAGGACAGAGGACCCCAAGACAAGCCACCACCGTCTCACAGGTCCTCCCTGTGTGGGACTCTGGGCAACTACATGTGAAGCCAGAGTGCAGGCCCGGCTCGCAGCTGCCCCCATTCTGGCATGGGTGGGAGGCACAGTCTCCAGGGGGAACGCACTTGTAGGCATACCACTGATTAATGCACAGTAAGTCGCCCCAGCAGGGGTTGCTGGCACAGATGTTCGGGCCACGACAGCCAATCTTCACTGAGGGGTCCGTCTTAGAGATGGAGGCCAAGCTATGCTTCCCACTGAAAGGAAGACTTTCTCCACCGTACAGCATAGAGGCAATGCAGCCATCAAAACCTGTAGGGGGGAGAAGGAGCAGTAAGGCATTTTAGAGAAAATGCTGCATTTAAAACACTGCACCACTGAACTATGGTAAAAAGAAGCCTCCCAATCACATCACAAGAGCTAAGAAACCACAGTCTCAGAGCCATCAGCCAGTCCAAAGTCAATAACTCTGTGTGTCTTATGACATAACTTAGTAAGATATATAAGATTTCCATGACAAAAGTATGAAGAGAATTGCTCAGATACTGCTCTTTCTGAAAATTTATAAATGACTCAGACAGGCTAGATTTTCTTTTACTCCCTCTTTTATTAATTTAATTATCTATTTGTCTTATTTTTATAGTATATATATATATCAAGAATTGCATACATAGAAATAAAATGTATTTAAAAAACTTATAAAGAACAAAAAAATAAGTTAATAGCTTTTTTCTCAATTTTTTAAAATTAAAAAATATTTTTAAAGGGAAAGAAAGACAGTGCAAGCAGAGGAGGGGCAGAGGCAGAGAGAGAGAGAGAATCCCAAATAGGCTCCATGCCCAATGCAGAGCCTGACATGGAGCTCGATCCCATGACCCTGAGATCATGACCTGAGCCAAAATCAAGAGTCAGTTGTTTAACCCACTGAGCTGCCCAGGTGCCCCTAGGCTAATAGTTGTAATCATTAGATCATGCATTCTCAATGGAGGTGATACTGCTCCCAAGGAGTTGAACATAAGTTCTTGAAGAGCAAAGGGAAAATCTTAGGTATTACAATGGTTTGCGGTCATCTAGAGGGCGGCTATAGAGTATAACTGTGGCATGAACGCTTCATGAGGTGGGACAGGCAGAGTTAGGAAAACATATCTTAAATGGCTCTTTAGAGGGTAGTAATTATTATTATTTCTTAAGGTTGAGAAACTCTTTGTTGAACTTGAGTGTGTTAATATTGTTAATGCCCCTGTCCTAGAGCCCAAGAATTGATTTTGACACTAACAAAAGAGTATGATCTACTTCGGCTTGTTTCTTAAAACATCCAAATGAATTATCATCCATATTCTAAAATAAGCTAAGTATATAAGAACAACTTGTGACCTGAACTTATACTTTTGTGCCTTACGTCCATCACCCTCCCCTGCATTTTCCAATTTTCTTCGTATTTGATATATCCTTCCACCTTAGTGACATTTCCATCCCTGATACACTTTTTCCATAAGGTTCTGTAACATCTGCTTTTGTTCCTACTCTACAGATTGTTTTTCTATGACTTAGTCTCTTTCATGTTTCATTTTCCTCTCATCAACCACTGACTCCTAGAGTTGCTCAAGCTAAGGCTCCAGGCTTTCTTTTTAATCTACCCCTTCATGTTAGGTTATCACATCCATGACCAGTACATCAGTTACTTGCTTGACTCTGCTAACTCTTAATATGTATTTCCAGCTGGTGTCCATTCCTGATTATAGCCCATCTATCCAAAAGTCTTTCTCAAAGGTGGTGCAAATGCCAGGTGTCCCAAACCACCATTTTGATATTTCCCATAGACAGGCTTCTCTCTCCACTGCTCTGCAGTTTCCTCTTTCAATGGTGCTGCCCTTTTTCTAGTTGACAGGTCAGAAACCATCTTGAATTTCACATGATCATCAACAGTTTGATTTACTCTAATTCCTAAAAAAAATTTCTTCCCCATTTACTTCCCTCTAAACTCCTCTGCCACCACACTAGTCAGAACTCACATAATACCTTGCCTAGATCACTGCAGTATCATCCCAGCTAATTTATGCAAGCCCACGCTTGTCTCCACCAATGCATTCTCCATGTTGTAACCTGGAAGATCGTTAATATCGCTACCTGTCTAGTCTTGACACTCCTAACATAAATTTTTTATTGACTTCCCACTGTCCTGAGAGTAAACCCAAAAATGCAACATGGTCTAGGAGGCCCTGCTTCATTCTTCAACTTCCTTCATTACCTGATGACATCAGTCTCCAATGTGCTAATAGGTCATGTTCTATGATTTTTATCTACTTTTTGTTAAGTTCCTATCAATGTAAATTAATCTTTCATACTCTCCCATCTTCATCGTCACAGTTCATTTTAAGTACCAATAGTCAATTTCCCATGGAAATTTCCCTTTCTCATTTTTTGGAAATCTCTTAGAATTCTATATTCCTTCTTCACATCCTTTTTCATATTTTAAAATAATACATCTAGTTGTATAATGGTTTGATCAATGTTGCCTTCCTTACTTGGCCATGTTTTGTATGAGGAGAGTAGCTATTTATTTAGCCCACCATTGTACTCCCAATGCCAAGTACAGGGCTCAGTAATATCTGCCATGTGAATGGACACATGAATGAATGGATAAATAAATGTTTGGTGGACAAGGGAAGAACCATGGGATGAATTATGAACTTGGTAGAACAAATGTAAATGACTAAAATAAAGTAAGTGATGACCAATAGTTTATTATAGACTTCTTTTTGTTTGTTTTATTTATTTTTGAGAGAAAGAGAGAGAGAAGGAGAGAGTGAGCATGGGAGGGACAGAGAGAGAGGGAGACACAGAATCTGAATACAGGCTCCAGGCTGTGAGCTGTCAGCATAGAGCCTGACATGGGGCTTGAACCCACAAACTGCGAGATCATGACCTGAGCCGAAGTCGGACACTTAACCGACTGAGCCACCCAGGTGCCCCTATTATAGACTTCTTAAAGATAGTTATAAGAGACTTAGAATAGTCATAATGGGTATTATCAGCAGTCCAACTACTTTTATAGGAATAATTTTACCTTTCCTTTGCTCAACGCAAGCATTTTTTACCTGTGTGGGAATCTCGATGAGCTTGATTGGGTGGAATTCCTCCAAGAGATATAGTGAGTACATCGAGGCCACCAAAATCCTGTGTAGGGTGGATGATATCTCTGTTATATATTCTGTCGATGGACAGTACTGTGGCTGTTCCATTTTTTCCGATTAGAAAAGTATGCCAGTGGCCATCTGCAACATAAACTTCAGGAATATTTCTCTCCACTTTCCCAGCAATTCCTGCATCTGATGTAAAATGTACTTTGCCATTTTTAATCTGGAAAATGTATTAAAATAATGTACAATTAAGCTATGATGTGCTTGAGTAAAAATAGAATAGAAATGAAATGAAACTTACAATATTGATCAACTGAAAGCTAACAGGCTAGCTGAAGAGTCTGGCTATATCAGAGTATACTTACCCATACTTCCCCTACAAATTTAGGTAACATATACCTTCATATTTAATAGTTTTAATAGTTTTCAAGTTGTTATTATATTTATACCTAATTTTTTAAGATGCCTAAAATTATTTTCTGGAACACAGCTGAGATAATAATGGAGTGAAAACCCATTTCAAGATAAGTAAAATATACCTTTTTGTAATTACTTATAATTTAATCACAACGGCAAGTATAGAGAATCAATCAGTTTAGTAAATGGTCCACAGTGATCAAAAAATGTTAAAACTACTTGCAAAAAAAGAAGCATCAATGCTTAGGCAAAAATGAAACATAGTTGGAAAAGTAGACAAAAAGAAATTCTTTTATATGTTATCTATTATGCACTGGAATTTTAGAAGAAAACATGCCTATTGTTTATATCATTTATTCAGATGAAAAGTATGAGTGAATTCTTAATAATGAGGTGTCTGGGAAAGTCTTCACTTAGACTGCCTTCTACAATTTATCTAAGGGATATTTGGTTTCTTTGACTTTGCCCAGTAGAACATTGGGTAACAGGATGCTCCTACTCCAGTTTCCAGCTACCAAGTTTCCAGTATTCTGAGGAGACACTTTAGAAAATGAAATAATTTATGAGGCAACATGAACATTTGGTTCAGAGAGCATAATCCCATCATGCTGCCAGACAGAGCTGGTGCCTGGGCTGGGGGATGAAGTGGCACTGTGTATCAAATGACAGGAATGAATGGATGGATCAGTGATTTTGTCACTCGGATCAGATGCTATTTCTACATGCAACAAACACATCTGGTAGAACTAAAAGTCAGTTCATTTTTACTCTGTGGAAAATATGCCTAACACATTTACATACGTTACTCATACTGTAAGATTTTATTTAAAGAGTCTCTCTAGATGGTAATATAATTCAGTACCAAATTCAGATGGGAAAAGAAAAGAGAGTTGTGGTTAAATGACAATAACATTTCATCAAGTGAGCAATGTCTCATGAAACACACATTGAAAATAGCAGCCCGTCATTGGTGATACCTAGAGTCCTTTTGGAAAGAAGCCGTGAGAAGAGCCCTCTCCCGGCACTGTGTTTCCCTCCTACCTGATCAAACCCTGGAATCCTTCTATTTGACCAAATCTGATGAGAGTCTTTAGAATACACCATAGAGTAGGGTGAACAAGAACCTAAGTGCCCATTGTAACATTCCTGATGTTCTGCTTCTCCCCACTAATACTCTATTCAGCTCTTGCATCCTTCCTAACTTCAAAACATCATGCTCACTTTTTATGTTCATTTTTGCTTGGTTTTATTTATCCATAGATTTATTTATTTATTTATTTATTTATTTATTTTTGATCTAGACCTCCGAATCCCTCATCCCAACTCTGTACAATACATCTAGCCCCACTTAAAAATAAACACAAACAAACAACAACAACAAAAAAACCCTAAACATCAAGAAAACAGGATTAATTTGGAACAGAAATAGAGTCCGTAATCTTACATTATTACAGAGCTCTAAATATGGAGATACACAAAATGCCATAAAAGAAGGGAGGTTGGCAGAACACTTTAAATATACCTTCAGCACAGTTAGACATGAGTATGCTTCCTTCTGTTTTTCAATCTAATATTCTCTCTACCTAATGCCTTTTTTATCTGAACAGATTCTATCTATTCTACATATTCTCCTCTCTCTTCACATTGCTATTGCTACTCACTCTTGACACTCCCCCAAACCATTGGAAATCTCATTTACCCAACTCTCTTTTCTATGTTCAAAATGATCATCTTGATTCCTGTGTGTGTGAGAGAGAAGAAAGATGGATTGATGCAGAGAATGAAGAACAAAAGAAAGAAAGGAAGAAATAAAGGAAGGAAGGAAGGAAGGAAGGAAGGAAGGAAGGAAGGAAGGGAGGAAGGAAGAAACTGTCAGAAAGAAACTGTCAGAAAGTGAGCCAAAAGAAAGAAGGAAAAAAACCAGGCCCTTACTCACCGATAAACTAAATGAAAAGTAACAGTTCCTTCTGACTAGCTTCCTAGCCTGTGCAAGTAGATCGTATTCCTGTCATCCGAATAATTTGCCTGCTTCCTTACAATAGCCATTCTCTTTCCGTCTATTTTGTTCTCTTTATTCACTGGTTTTTTAATCTACTTACTTTACCTGCCAACCCCCTTAATCTCTGAAAAGCTGCTTTTCAAAATATTCATAGAAAAGAAATGTGCATTTTGGTCTGCATTAGTCATTATTTTTATTCATTAGCATTTACTTTTCCTTCAGGAAAAAAATCTCTTTCTAAGTGCTTGCTACCAATGTAAGAATATCTGGAGAAGTTGAATGCTGCCGTCCTGTTGGAAATGCAAGATTTTATGGTGACAAAAATGGATCCTGACATTCAGCTTCTTCCTTAAGGAAAAAAAAAATATTCTCTCTCTGATTTCTTCAACCACATTGTATTTTGTACCTCTTGGCTTAAAGAGATAATGTACAGAAATATTTCATATGTCATTTAAATGGCACGAGGACTTGAAAGCAGCTTAACAGATAATGCACAGACCTCAATGTTAAAGCCTCTCAACGCATACAAAAAGTGTTTCTTGTGGACTGTGAAGCTTTACTTCTTTCTGTACTTCCACTTTCTTTGGTTCTGATACACTTTCCAATACAAATTATAAACACCAAATAAAATCATAATATAATGACATAGATGCTTTGTTTTGCAGTAGCTTTATTAATTTTGAACCGGGCTCCTTGGTTGAATATGGAGGTAAACTTATAACGGGAAGATGTTCTTTTGTACTAGATTAGAGCGGAGTTGTTCAACTTCGGCACTATTGACATTTTGGACCAGATTCCTTCTTTGTTTCGGGGTGCTGCGTTGTGCAATGTAGGGTATTTAGTGACATATCTGATCTCTACTTACTAGATGCTGGTAGCACCCCCTCCCCATTGTGATAATAAAATATGCCTCCAGACATTGTCAAATGTCTCCTGGGGGGAAGAGAGGGTAAAATCGTCCACAGTTGGGAATGACTGGACTGTGAGGACTAAGATTTTTAAAAATATTTTTTGTACTACTTCCTAAAGATATGTGCATGCAGCATAACAACCAGAGTTGACTTGGATGGAGAGAAATTTTAAGAATAAAAAGGCTGAAGTTCAGAGGTGAATGTCTGTTTTATTTTTAAATATTATATGTGAGTTAAATGGAGTAATTCTCTATGCATATTGCTTTTTTCTTCATGAACTAAGCTTTTAGTAATGTTCAAAATATTAATTTATAGGTGAAGAGAATACAGGATGTCTGAGTTTATTTTCTTCAGAATTTACCAAAATTCATGTAAAAATTATGAGTGGAATTATAATATCAAAATGATATTAATCAAAATCAGTCAAAAGAAACTGATGATTTAAAAGGTGAAGTCTTATTTGTGGGAAAGAAAGCAGACTAATATAATAGTCTTAGAATTAAGAAGCTAAAAGCTGAAGGAAAATGCATATCCTGGGAAATTATTCACTGGGTTAGCATATCATTTATAGTTTAAAATATGATGTAAAAGCCTAATGATAAATCAATACATTGTTCTCATAAAACAGAATGTTTAAAAACAATGTTTTTAGAAATTATTTGGGGAAGTCAGGGGGAATTTAACTTACAATAATTCCAAAGATACTTAATTTCACAGGGTTTACCTAGATAGTTAATTGACTATATGCTCCAGAATAAAGCCAGATAACTTAAAAATATTTTTTTCTTATTCTTGTCCCACCAATTAATGTAAACATATCAGTGTTTGGAATAGTTTCTGGAACTTTTTTTTTCACTTCAAAAGCACATTATCTTTTTGTTTTACTTTGTTTAAAAGTAGAGAAAGAAAAGCAATATAAATTTTTATTTGACAAAATAGATTGCAACAAATTCTTTCTATGCTGGCCTACCTAGCAGTGGTCTTTACTCTAAACCAAGACAAAAGTGTTTAGAAAGCAAACCATTCAGATCTTTGTTACTCTGGCCAATGCCTGGGGAATAGTTAAGATAGATGATATTGGAATAGTGCCCAGTATTAGTCGGAACTCTAATGGGTTGTAAAGAAAAGGACAGAAATTATGGGCAAAGTGATTTAAATCATGACACAGCAGGCGGTCTAATCAAATGAAGTCACCATTAGCTTTTATCTTACCTTCACAGTAGTGTAATTGCTGCTTTCTTGGATATGGATTAAAATGCCATTCTCGCTTCTTGTTCTGAATTTTATTTCCAGACTGTTCACACCAAAAGGCTCCAACATGGCACCTCGTATGCTCTGTCTTAACAAATATTCCCGCTTCTCATTCTGACTCATGTGGTAATCCAAGCGCCCTTTGCCTTCTAATGATAACGCAGTGTCAGGAGTAATAGCTGAAAGGCAACGAAGAAAGGGAAAAATGAATGCATCCATTTGGCTTCTGAAGAAGTTTTTATAAGTGACAAAAATTATAAAAAAGGGCAATAAAATATCAGGTTTTTGGAATCCATATTCCCCAATCCTCCTCTTGGGAAAAAAAAAATTCCATTTGTGAATTACTGTATAAGGTAATTTCAAATGCTTAAATCAAAATCAGAATCAATCATTTGGGTAATATTCAATAAAATATTTGGTATAGCAGGGGCGCCTGAGTGGCTCAGTTGGTTAAGGGTCCGACTTTGGCTCAGGTCATGATCTCATAGTTCGTGAGTATGAGCCCCGCGACTGGCTCTGGGCTGACAGCTCAGCCTGGAGCCCACTTCAGATTCTGTGTCTTCCTCTGTCTGCCCCTCTGCTGCTTTCACTCTCTCTCTCATTGTCTCAAAAATAAATAAACATTAAAAAAATTGAAAAAAATATTTGGTATAGCATATAAATCATGAATACTTATAGAGATACCACCTGTTAAAAACATGAAGTTGCAAATGTGTTTATAATAAGTGTTACTTTATTTCCAAAATTTATAAATGTGTTCAGAGTTGAATGATTTGTAATCATAAGTCTCTAACATGTTAGAAATTTGTACAAAGAAGTGAACAAATACTTAATTTGTATTAATTTTATTATTAGCAATCATCATATAATCATGTTGAATTTAATTTATCATTATGTGTAACTGTAATGTATAATTATAATTTATCATAATTTGGTAAAATGTTCACACTACTGAACTTTAGAAGTTTGTTATCATAACAGTTAATATAGCTAAAGAAAAGACATAAAGCAAATGAGCTCAAAAGGGTTTCAGCACTGAATAGTATACTTTATAGAGCTAACTTTTATAGTATGTGCATTATATCTCAATTAAAAAAAAAGAACCTCAGACATCTCTCAAGCCGATGACTCATTTCATGTTCCAGGCATAACTGGATTCTTACTTATAAATACTCATTACTTAATGAAAAAACTATCTGACAACATACTTTTTTGTTGTTTTGATGTTATCCTAACTAATTCAATATGATTATATCTTCTGCTAGTAAGATTTTTTTGACTACAGTATATCCTTAATGTGATCATGAATTTATATTCATTCTTATAATATAATTAGGACTCCTTGGGAAGTGGTCAAATAACTGCAATGATCTGAGTATTAACCATATACTTGAAAATAAGGCAAATTTTCTAGAAGAAACTCCATTAGGGTTAGTTAGTGGGATGTACAGCTTGAAATTAGAGAATGCCATGTTCTAATGATGGCTTGAGCGCCTCTAACGTCTTATTAAAAAATAGTAGTAGGGTTTAAAAAACAAATAAGTATACAAAGATTTAAAAAGTAAGACTCAAAACCAATTCTAATAATTGTAGATTAAAATGCAAATATCACCCTTAAGTGTAATAGATTATACTGCCATTGTATGATGGTTTGAACTCAGTGTTTAGGCATTTATTATTTACATTTTTCTACCACATACAAAATATTTACTGGAGAAATATTCCTTAAAGGCAGATAATATTAGACCCAAACCTGAATATAGTCCTTGGCCTTGTATTTGTATAGCATTCCTATAAATTAGCTTTGCTAAATTCATAAATTCATAAAATGGAAATTAACAACTTAGTAAATAATTCTGAAAGAATATCACTCTTCCTCAGGTTAAAAAAATAAATGTAAAATGTCACTATAATTTCTAATTGTTACCCATTTATTATTTTCAACATTTAGAATGAAAAAGTTTCTTTGAATATAATTACATATTTAAGTGCATATATTTACACTTTTCATGATTACTATAATTTCCAGTGAAAGAGAAAACAGCTTGCATACATTTTTCACAGTATTTCCCAGTTAGTCCTTCTTTGCAATGACACTGCTGCCATGACCAGTAATCCGTACATATGCCACCATGTTGGCAGGGGCTGTGAGTACAAGCACCTTCTAGTCTGGGACATCTAAAATGAAATAATAATAAAGACTCATAAGGCACAAAATAAAGTGTGGGGGATTTGTTAAAACTAGATACAAGCTTTTATTAACTTGCTTAGTTTCATGCACTCACTTCTTGGAAACTCAAGTTACAACTATATTTGGGGCATCTAGTCAAACTAGGAGCTGTAACACAGGGCTTGCCTCATTCAAAAAGGAGAAAATTAAACCAAATAACATCTTACACAATACAGAAAAAGAGGTGATAATTTCTTTTTTAAATTAATTCTTATTTGAGTAGGACATCTTTGGTTAATGTAATCTAAGGCCCCCATATTTATTTGCTTATACATCTCCTCCAGACAACTCATCAACTGATGTCTATTAAATGTCTACCATATGCCAATTACAAGCATACTATTCTAAGCATGGGGGCAAAGTGTTGAAAAATCCACATGTCATGGAGTATTTATTTTTCCTTGTGTAGGAGGCAGTCAAAAAACAAAACAAAACAAAACAAAAATTAGGTAAATATGTAATATGTTAGAACAAAGAAAGTTCTTTGGAAAATTAAGATAGACAAAGGGTATCGAGAGATTTTTTTTTTTAGGATGGAGGGTAGATTCATCAGCGAAGGAAGGACATATTTTTGTAAAGACCTAAACAAATTGAGAGAATGAAGAATATTTGGTAGAATATTGGTAGAATTTGGTAGAAACAGCAAGTAAGAAAGTTAAATTGTACCTAATATGTTTGAGGAACACCGAGGGGCCCACTATGGTTGGAGCAGAGTGAACAAGAAAAAGAAGCATATGTAAATACAGTGAGAAAATGGAGAAAGAGGCTAGATCATGAAGGCCTTGTAAGTCAGGGTTAGGACGAACATCTGTTTTTAAATGTCATTCTGGTTGTTGGTAGATTGTTTGTGAAGTATGTCAGAAAGAGAAGAATCAAAGGTAAGTCTAAAAGGTTTGGCTGAACAGTTTTGGCTGATTGACTTATCATTATTTAAGACAGAGAGAACTGTGGAAGAAATAGATTTAGAAGGAATCGGGAAAGAAAGCCACGAATTCAGTTTTAAACTTAAGTGTGAGATATTTGTTAGAAAGACACATAGGATATTGGGTAGTCCGTTGGATAGAAGGGCCTAAAGTGCAGAAGAAAGGCCAAGTTGAAGATAACCATTTAAGAGTCACCATTTTTAAAGTTAGTACTTAAAACCAAGGCTATAAAACATGATTTAAAGAATGAATATATATACAAAAGAGAAGGGGTCAACCAGATGAGAAAAAGAATCAGAGTAGAAAACCAGGATTGTACCATATGCTGATAGAGGTATTTTTAGGGAGAGGAAGTAATGAACATTGGAATTCAAAGAAGATGAGAACTGACCATTGATTTTAGCAACACAAAGGTTATTGACCACTTTGACAAAGAACAATTTTTCAAAAAGAGAGAGGATGGTAATTAGAGAGTAAAATGGGATTAATAAAGTTTTTACAAAAATAAAACGGGAGAAATAGCAGCATGGATTTAAATGAGAAAGACATGCCAAGGAGACAGCTGGACTATTGTTTTTAGAACATTGCAGGGGACTGAGCCTTTTACATAAAAGGGGTGTCTTTATGGGAATAGGAGCAGTTCTTTCATAGTAATAGGATGCAATGTAGACCATGGGATGCACACGTGCATGGGCAAATGTGGAGGAATAAGCTTTTGGAAGTTTTCTTTTGATTGCTTCCATTTTCTGAGCAAGGTAGGAAGCAAATTCATTAGCTGGGAAAGATGGTACAGGAGTGATATTTGGGGTCTGTGAAAAGGGGAGGCTGGAAAGTAATTGAGAAAAGTGAGCAAATGATTAAACTGGGGAATAGAATATGTTGCCATGCAAAATCATGGCCGCATTAGAGATTAGTAATCACGAATTTGAAGACAATGAACTCCTCCAGAGCAAGAATCTGCCTTGTTCATTTATTTGTAACTAACCTCAGTCCAAGTGCCTAGTTCAAGACTTAGCTTTGCTACTCACCAGCTTGTTGACTTTGAGAAAATTTTTAAAACACTGAGTAGCTCAGAAATAAATATTATCTATCTCATAAAATGGTTGTAAAAGTTAAAATAGACTAAAAATATTAAGAATAGTATTAACCACAGGGCTTTTAATATATTAATAAAATTAGAAACAAGTAAAGTGTATAATAATAGGTAAAATAGGGCACATTCATATGATGGAACAGCGGGCAGTCATGAACCTCACAATGAGGTTAAGAGTGTTTGTCTCTGGGTGGTGCATAGGATACTTTATATTTTTCTGAATTTTCCAATTTTCATTATGAATAAGATTAATTTTTAAAATAAAGTGTGTTATTTTCACAATTCCAAAATCATTGCAGGGAACCTTAACCAATAAGCACATAGGAGGGACGCCTGGGTGGCTCAGTCGGTTGAGCGTCCGACTTCAGCTCAGGTCATGATCTCGCGGTCCGTGAGTTTGAGCCCCGCGTCAGGCTCTGGGCTGATGGCTCAGAGCCTGGAGCCTACTTCCGATTCTGTGTCTCCCTCTCTCTCTGCTGCCCCCCCCCCCGTTCATGCTCTCTCTCTGTCTCAAAAATAAATAAATGTTAAAAAAAATTTTTTTAAAAATAAGCACATAGGAAAATAAAATGTTTTACAATTAATCAAATTATTGCTTGTTAAAGGTGTACTAAGGTATATTTTGAAAATATATGTTTGTATGTAAAGCTATTTAATACCAAATGTTTTTTGTATACATTATTACTAACATTTATTTATACATCATTATGTGGCAGATACTTTTCTATGTGATTCATCTACTTGTTATTATAATCTTCACAACTGTTTTGAAGCATATATAGGCATAAAAGCATACGTATATTTTTCTTACACTCCAGAAAATAAGAGTTAATTTTCTAAGTAAATATCACATTTTATACCAAACAGTAAATATTTAAATTTAATAAGTTAATTAATTCAAATAATTTCTGTGTTAACTGTAAAAGTTAGCTAGTGGTAATTAAATTAAA
The DNA here is from genome assembly GCF_018350175.1 of Felis catus. Taxonomy (NCBI): domain Eukaryota; kingdom Metazoa; phylum Chordata; class Mammalia; order Carnivora; family Felidae; genus Felis; species Felis catus. Next base: position 98,970,417 of record NC_058371.1, read on the forward strand.
TAAGTAATTAAATGAAATGAATATTTAAAATTCAAAACAATGTAAAACATTTGATACTTTTAGAACTGTGGTCACAATAATTTCAGCTTTGGATGCTCAATTATCATGCATTTTGTTCATTTTTATTTAAAATAATAAGAAATAAAATTGTCATACTGATCTAGGATGCCTTGTGCTGCCAGAGCTTGGCTGGGTTCCAGAGGCCTTCCATTGACTGCAAACTCCATTATGCACCCAACAAAATCATGGCTTTCCACGTGTCCTCTCCTCTGAAGGATCGGATCTAGGGATCTGATACCTCCAACTGTGACTCGATTTGGCTGAACGTCAAGAGTCCTACATGAGAAAGCAAAGATAAGTATATTAGCTCCAACATGATAGATTTCAGTAGAATGTTTAGCTTTAAAAAGAGTGAATATAACTTTCTGGCATGTGTTATAGCGTGGTAAATTTGAATGGAAAATATTACCTATTGATGCATATTCCCTTACAGATTTCTACAGGATTATTAGGTTTTCAAGGCATGAAAAATAACAAAACTTATGGAAGTGACATTTTCAGTTAGCCAAATGGGATATATAAAACAATGCTGAATTAGCAAGAAGCAGCATAACATCAGAGAGAAGATGAAGTGCAGCAGAAATAGTGATTATATTAATGTTAAATTAATTAATGTTAGATAATATTAATGTTAGATTATACATTTTTCTCCCCCACAAGATGATAATAATGCCGATATGTTAATTAATATCATTGATGATATGTCAATATTTATTTTTCTCTGTTGTTATTTCTGTTAACATCACTTAGGTTTTAGATGGCATAATTCTGTATCTCTTCCTGAGGTGCCATTGAAAAGTATCTGTGGATAATACAACTTCCAAAGGAGGTAAAGACTGGGATCTTTAGTCTAGCCTTGCAGGACCCAGGTCATAGGCAACAATTTCATGATCTACTCAAAGAGCACAGGCTATGTTAGTCTTTGCTTCCTCTATTTGTCCTCATCTCTCCCATCTCGTGTCACACCATTTTTACATATTTTTTATACTCATTATTAACTTTTTATTTACAGAGTAAAAATTCCTTTGGAGAGCATAAAATATTGTAAACTCTCATAACACTTAGCATAATAAAATTATTTTTAAATGTAGAATTTCCTTTTTAAGGTCAAGTAATAGTAAGATCAAACAAATAATTTTACTTACCAGTCATCTGAAACTGCCACATTACTGACAGTGCAATACCCTGGTTCTTGGTTCTCAGAACAAGAGTCCACAGTTAAGGAAGCTGCCTATAAAGTAGAAGAAGGAAACATTCATCCTGGGTTCTGCTGTCCCTATTGTCCTTTTCGGCCAACACCGCCCAGTACTTGTTTCTACATGGACATGATTTTGAAGTTGTGATAACATTTTGGCTTAGTATATTATGACATAATACACCTATAATATCAAATTTGGGGCACATATTTCTTTTACATGTCTAAAACTGTGACATTATTACATATAAGAAGTGGGAAGTACTTTGAAAAATCTTCACTAGGGCCCTTGTGTGTAAGTGAAAAACCGATAGGGCACCTGGGTGGCTCAGTGAATTGACAGTCCAGCGCTTGATTCTGGTCAGGTCACAATCTCACAGTTTGTGAGTTTGAGCCCCGTATCGGACTCCATGCTGACGGTGCAGACCTGCTTGGGATTCTCTCTCATCTAGTTGATATTTTCAACTAGAGAATATCACATAGATATTTATGAATGACTCAACTAGGAAAAAAAACACTTTAGATAGTGGCATAATATTTTGATAAATCTTAACATAATTTTCTGATTTTCTAAAAGCTTCATGATACAGAACGTCTGAGGGGAAGTTTTATTTGAATAACACCCTATGCAATTTAATCGTCAGAGTTAAATGTGCTTTCTCGTACTGTTGAATTTTTCTACCAGTACTGCTGTAAATTGACATGTTTGTATCCTGTCTATTCAGTGATTCAAAGCTGAGAAGTTAATGATTTTGCCAGTTTCTAACAAAATCCCTTTGAACTGTAGAAAATGACAGATTCAAAATCCAGTAGGGGCCTTCTTTTGGGTATTTTCTAAAATGGGAAGATACTTTTTTCCTCTGACTGAAGTACTAATGACAAAGGTATTTTTTTCCACATTTGGTATTATTTAAAACTTGATAGCCACATACTACAAATGAACTGAAAGAATTTTTTTTCTATCACTTTTGGCATACACATAGTACCTCTTTTTTTTTTTTTTTTTTTTTTTTTTTTTTTTTTTTTTTTTTTGCTTTCCCTCTTACTCCCAAGTCCTAAATTTAGGTAGAATTAAATGGTCATAAAATTTAAAGGGGCCTTGGAAGTCATCAGATAAAATCACCTATTCTACATAAATGGCTGTTGACAATATCTTAGCAATATAGTTATCTCCCACCTGCTATGCCCCATTAGGATGCTGTCATTATTAGGAAATCATTGTGGCTAATGTAAGCCCCAATATGCAATATCGATACCAGACTCCATATGCTTGTTCTAATTCTGTCTGTTTCAATAATGCCAGAGTAAATGGATAATCAGGAATATTGGACTTTTCTAAATTTGTATTCTCCTAAAGGTCTTCCTCTGAGAATACTAGTTTGGTATTAGGCTGGTTTAAAAAAGCTCAGGCAGGAAGGTGCATACTAACTTATTACTAACCTAAAAAATTATTACTGCCAAGATTTGCTTGTTATACCCCTATTAGAATTCACTGAAGTCAGTATGATTTTTTAGGCACTACTCATAATTAAAATTTATTGAGATTAAAACATTTTTTCTAACCTCAAAAGGATGTATGGAGCCATGTTTTTGAAAACTCAGGATGACTAACATTCAACAAGCACCTATTTAATATCAAATATTTAAAAATATATAAAATATATACATTTTAATAAAGGAAACTATATGTAAAATATATAACAATATATAAAATTTTAGATATAATTTATATTAATCCTTGCAATAATACCAAAATGTGGAGATATTATTCCCATTTATAGACCACATTTTGATTTTCTGCCCAACCCCTTTTCAAAACACAACCCATCTTGAATTATTATCAAATACAGTCTCCAAATGAGTATTTTTCAAGTAGATTTTTTTAAAAAATTATTTTTAGAATATCAATGTTTTAAATTACTGTTACTAAGGGCACCTGGGTGGCTCAGTCGGTTAAGCTTCGGACTTCGGCTCAGGACATGATCTGGTGGTTTGTGGGTTCAAGGCCCAGGCTGGACTCCTCACTGACAACTCAGACCCTGGAGCCTGCGTCAGATTCTCTGCCTCAGATTCTGTGTCTCCCTCTCTCTCTGCCCCTTCCCCCTTATGCTCTCTCTCAAAAATAAATAAATAAACATTAAAAAAAATAAGTTACTGTTACTAAATTTTATTCTCGTTTTGGTCTCATTTTCAGAATATTGGGGGTAATTTTTTAAGTAAATATTTTATAAATTAATATATGTTAGAATAGAGTTATAGTTACAGAATATTAATACCAAGTTCATAAGAAAATGGAAGACAATATATAAAGTAATATAATATATAATTTAAATGATTCATAAATTTTCACTAATACTTTTATTGTTTTCTCACTTATATTTTAATAAACTACAACTACTAGCCTTGTAAGACCTTGAATGTAACACAATGGATATGGAGATATCAGTGGATGAATATCTGAACATCTAACCTTGATGATGTTGATAAAATCATCTGGTCATCTTTATATCCATCATCATTCCTTTTTTTTTTTTGGCCTTTGTGTTTCTGTATTAAAAAATTGTTTAAAATCTTCTTTTCTAAGTTATATTAGAGTGGAGGAGAGAAAAGCCATTGTATCTGATGCCATTAAACACACACACACACACACACACACACACACACACACAAAACAAACAAAACAAAACCCCAAAAAATCCCACATGGATTTAAAGTACTGCTAAAAACAAATGGGGAATTTGATCGCTTGATAAATATTGTTTGTTATTTATTTTTGTCAGAAAAAAATCAATATAATTAGATTCCTCCTGTCTTATGCCTTTATGAAATTTGTAATTAGGAAGGGCACAAAAGTTTTTCTTTTAAAACTGTGGATCACAGAAAAAATAGCAGAAATATTTTCTATGTTCTTTCTATAAATTGCTTATATGTAGTCCAACAATATAAAGTGGTCCCAAAATTTAGTGCCCCAAAATGTCTATTGTCAGACAAATATATGATTCATTTGATCAGTTTCAAAACTATATAACTCACTGTATTTTTTATATTTTTCTGGATTGTCACAGAGCTGAGACATAAAACTATAATCATTTAAATCACATTTCTTCATTTAAAAAATGATTTCAGAGCATTTATTTTGTTCTTTTGGCTAATTTTTATTTTAAATATTTATTTATTTTTGAGAGAGTGCCTAAGCAGGGAAGGGGCAGAGAGAGAGAGGGAACACAGGATCCAAAGTGGGCTCCCCACTGACAGCAGAGGGGCTCCAACTTATGAACTACGAGATCATGACCTGAGATGAAGTCAGATGCTTAATCTACTGAGTCACCCAGGTGCCCCAAATGTTTATTTTAATACATGACTTCAACCTTTAACTCTATTTCTATGCAGGGTAGAATGTAAATTTTAAAGAGCAGTTATCATTTTAGAAGTTTGATGATAAAATCCAAAAATATTTTGGGGCGCCTGGGTGGCGCAGTCGGTTAAGCGTCCGACTTCAGCCAGGTCACGATCTCGCGGTCCGTGAGTTCGAGCCCCGCGTCAGGCTCTGGGCTGATGTCTCAGAGCCTGGAGCCTGTTTCCGATTCTGTGTCTCCCTCTCTCTCTGCCCCTCCCCCGTTCATGCTCTGTCTCTCTCTGTCCCAAAAATAAATAAACGTTGAAAAAAAAATCCAAAAATATTTTAAAATAGTTTTTGTTAGCATTTACTTTTTCAAAAACCCTTGATAGTTGTTGAAAATGGGGGTGGGGGAACCATGAAGAGATAGTTGGTAAGTAAGTAAATATATATGTGTGTGTGTGTGTGTGTGTGTGTGTGTGCGCGTGCGTCTTTCCATTCTAGTTGTATTGCTCTGTATCAAATGGTTTCAAACACTTACAGGTAAAATACATCATGCATTTTCCTTTTTAAAGAAAAAAATACTTGTTTAATGAACACAAGTACTAAATAAATACATACCGTCTTGCTGTAACATGAGAGCCATATAATTAAGTGGAATATAATATGGAAATCTTGAATATTACTGAGTTTATAATTCTAAAAATACTTTAGCTAGTCAGCAAACAGAACTTCATTTTATTGCAGTCTCATGTGATAGACCTCACAGATGACAGCGATTGAGGAGCTAAGTGCAGTAAGGACTACTCACGACTGTTTTGGAATATGTGTTAGCATCATCTTTTATCAGTAATTTATTTACAGAAAAGTTTTTTTCATTTGTTTTTAAATTGTTTCTTCAGTTAGGACAAGGATACTTACAAAAGTAGCCATTTTAAGTACGGTTCTGACATGGCCTTAAAGATATATAGGAAATGTATAAAATGGAATATTTATGCGCTAGGATGTTTTCTTTACTTTGCTTCCTTTTATTATTTTTGGACAAGTTGTTTTTTGTGACAGGCATAGCTGTCATGAGCAAAAGAAAGATTATTACCTACTTGTGGCTATAGTTCATACCAAAACTGGTTAAATTTGAACCTTAATTCATGCTTTAACTTGAAGGCCTGATTGGATGTACAACAATAAAACAAGTTTTAACGTAAAATGAAATGTCTTACCATTCCTGCTCTCCGGGCAATCACAGTGTGAAAATGTCCATCTGACACTTTCTTCATAGTGGTGAGTTTATATGTACCACTGCCTAAATTATAAGAGAATCTTAATCTTTCTTCAGCAATTTCAAGGGCCAAAAACTCAGCCCGGTCCCCTGTCTGGTTGTCATAGTTGTAAAGCAGTAAAGCATGACTTTTAATAGTTGCAAATTTGACATAAATATAGTTGTTATTGGGGTCCAAGCTGGGAAATTCCATGTATGACAGCTCCTCAAATCCATAACTGTTCAACTCACAGTGCTTTCCAAAAACACCTGTAGATGAAAAAATTGACAAATTGACACATCAAATTCCAGTGAAGTTTCAGTAAATGATTTTGGTTAAAATATTTTTATGTTGCAATAATGAATCAGGCTTTACCAGCCTTATTTTGTATTATTCTCCAAAGAATATTGTCTAAATTAAATTGAAATAGAACAAGTCAATGATCTTTAAGGCATATGAGAGATGATGAACTACTGTACTTCTCTTTGGCCAACTAAAAACCATACCTAAGTAGGTCCCATTTCTAAAAATTAGAATTAGTGGAATGGAGTATGTCTGGAGTTATTTCTTCCCTGGAAAACTTTCAAAATTAGTTTGTCACCATTTTAAAAGTTCTAATATGCTGTAATTTTCAACTGAGATACTTCCCTTACAATACTTAATTCTTAAAAACAATTTTAATCCAATTGATGGTAAATTTTGTTTTGACCTTCAAAAAGAATTAATCACTATACTCATGGTATTTTCGAGAGCCACTAGATTAGGGAACCACTGCTTTTAGGAAAGGAAATAACTGTCTTAAGTTTTTTATCTCTGTCTTGCTTTATACCTTCTTTGGGTATGATTTACAACAGGCTACTTTAAAATAGCTTTCTGCTTTTTTTTTTTTTTTTTTTTTGAAATCCAGTATCCCCACTTGTTTGTGCTGGTTCTTTTTCAAACTTGAAAAATGAGTTTTATTGATGTTACAGTGCTACGCCAAAATTCTTTTCCCACAAATATTAGTAGACTGTAGCAAATGATTGGAAAATTAACCCATGCCAATACATCATGATTCTTATTAACTGGCAAAGGTTCCATTCCTTAATTTTGGCTGTATATCTCTTGTAAATGCGTTAAATTTAGTCAGGGAATTGTTAAGCTAGAAGAAACTAATGCCATCATTTTACAGAATATTTAAAACTCGCCTGAGGTCACAAAACCATGGGAGACAGAGCCAGAATTTGAGGCCAGATCTACTGATTGTCTAGTTGTTTTGACTACATCACATTTTATATCCAAATGTTCTTTAAATTAAAATGGCCTAGAAGTTGCTGTAAAAGCCTGTGTTGTTTATCTTTTCCTTCTCTGTCAAGGCTGAGATAATAATCATAAATATGTAGGAAATATGCATATGAGTTATTTCTAAACATTAGCCACATGAAGGAAAAAGCAAACATATAATAGAATTATATCTATTGTCAATATTTCATACATTTATTTATATATCATAAATATATGATATATATCATATATTATTATATAATTAATAATGTGTATATATATATAACATATATACACAAATTTTTAAATTTTATTTATATTAAATGTTCATTTACTATATTACGTATATCTTGCTTATATATACGGGAAGAGTAATGAAAGTTAAAAGAACAAGCAGAGATGGAGCATAGAAATGAAATAGACTATTGAGTAAAAAACTGTGCTGTGTCTTCTCTTAGGCCTCTTCTAATTAAAAATATGAACACACGCTTAAAAATTGATTTATGCAAAAAGAATATACATACTGGACAGATGTCCTACATTTTTATTCAAATAGGCACTAGATACAAATTGATTCATGAAAATATTTGTTTATGGAATATTTTTCTTAGGGAAAGGTACATTCTTGTTTTTAAAATAAAATAAAATTTAATGAAGATTTTAACACAGCCCTCCAAATGAAATGCTGTGAAATAAATCTACATAAAGATCAGGTGAAATTATTAAAATTACTCTAATAAGGAATATTTTGTGTGTGGATAGCTATACATATATATACATACATAGGAAGTTATAATTATGCAGGCTTCCTTTATAAAATCGTAAGCACTTTATGCTTTTCTAAAACAAAATCCAAAAAAATAAAAATCTGAAAAAATTTTAAAAATCCAAACAACAAATCCTTCACTGATGAGAAAGTAAACAGTGCAAAATTTTTTCCCAATTTCAAAATTACAGTTAGGATGTTGTTTTGTAGGATGCATGTGTAACTACCTCCAGCTATTTGTTTGAGGCATTCCATCTGTCATTTGTATTTGTATGGTTCACCCACATTCAATTTGAAAAGGAAAATACTTTATCCTTTAATTCTCTCTGGTCTCCAGTCATGTATTATTGTTTTAAGGTTTTCTGTTTTCTTTTCTTTTATAAATCTTCTATTGCCAACTGACAATGTCAAAGTTTACATAATGTTTGTTTGTTTGTTTGTTTGCCACTGGAAGAAACAGTGGGAGAAATCTGCTGCCAACTGTATGTGATCTGCCCCAATTTACATTGTTGTGCTAGTCCGCTTTCCCTGGGGAACTCAGGTAGGGTGAAGGCAGGAACTCAGGTAGGGTGAAGGCAAGGTCCATTTGGACCCCAAACACTTTTGCCCAATAGGCAACAATTGTTGTATCAGCTACACTGCAGCAACGACTTGTTTCTATTTGGTATCAATTATCTTAAATCTTCATATTTGCAACTGAAATGCAATGCAATCTCTAAAAATGTAAAAACCTTTCTTCAGTCACTTGAAAATTCATTTTTTCCACTTTGCATTCCAATCCCCTTATCTTTCATTCCAAATAGAAGTTAAACCATGAAACCTGCTTGTGGTTATCTATAGAAAGCAGCACCCTTTAGGATTATAAGAGATTACTGAAAGAAGTTTTTAGAAGATCTAAAGTTGTGGTTATTTTGACCTTAATCTACTTTTCACTGCTTCAGAGGCATTGTTGGTGAGAATCTCAAAAAAAAAAAATTTAAAAAGCAGGGATCCTGTAAATGTCACTGAACTGAAAATAATATTGTGTTCTAGTTACTATATCATCTTGGGGTAGTTTTGTTTCATTTTTATTTTTTTGACTTTAGAGAAAGTCCTCAATTTCTGGACCTCAGAACCACTACTAAATGCATGGCTCACAATTAGATACTTATATTCTGTTTTCCTTTATCATTCTACTGATGTTGTGCTTTGCGAAGATAAAACTAGATACAGTCATGGAGTTATTTGAAAAAGAATTAACACTACATTTTACTTTTACTAGAAATCTCAGATTCTGGTTTAAATTCTATTCTCCAATATATGTTGAGATTCACTTTTCAGAGTCCATACAGCACAATGATATCCTCAAAAGACTACAAAATATCTTTCTCTTCTCTTGTTTATGGAGAGAGATTAGGGTCTTTAATTACTGTAGGACATCTGGGGATGAATACTATATTGTGCGGTAAGGTATCCTTTAAATAAATGGAATAATCACAAAGCGCTGAAACAACCCAGGTTAAAATAAAAGCTTGCTCCAAAGCTGTTTTCATAGTTCTTGGTGGTCTCAGTGCTGGATAACATTTGAGTGAGATCTGAAAGAAATCTTTTAGTTCATTCCAGTATGGTCAATAGATACTAATGTGTTAAAAAAAAAAATTGTAACAACTTTCTTTTTCAAAAAAGACATTATTAGTCTGAATTTTGATTAGTTATTTGGTAGTATCTACAAAAAGCCTGTCATGAAAATTGCATGTCTAGTTATTAAGTCCTTCTATTAGAAGTGGATGAATTAATGTAAAAAAAAAAGCAAAACAAAACAAAAACCAATTCGATTAATTATCCTTAAAGATTTTAAGTAGGGAGTGACGTCATAGAGTGCTTTAAAAGATTTTTTCTTTGATATGTTCCAGACTAAAAAGAAGTCATCCATAAATATTGAAGGGAAATGTCCTGAGGAGACAACATCAAATTCAATTATCTTGCATCAATTACTTTTCTAGTAATAATCAAACAATATATTCAAGGGCATTCCATAATTAACTTTTTAAAAAAGTATTAAACCTTTGTACCTTCATTTTGCTAAAACTTCCTGTGTAAAACAACTAATATTTTCTTAATCACTCATGGCCACAATAAAATAAAATTGCTAAACTGTATGCCAAAATAGATTGATATTTTATATCAATAAATAAGCTGAACTCACCAAATGGACAATGGCAGTAGTATGACTCCACACCACTTTGGCAGGAACCTCCATTAAAACAGGGGTTACATTCACAGTAATTGACTGAAGATTCACACAGTTTCCCTGAAAAGTATAAAATTCATTTTTAAAAATCTTATGCAAACATATTGATACCATTACTGCATCACCATATGTAAAAATCTGTTCTGAGAGATCATATCTTAGAGAAAAGAAATATAAGAACATTTTACTTGCCATGAGAAAATTGGAATACCTCAGAGTTCAAAATCCTATTTACTTGTCTCAGCGTAAAGATGTGCATTAAAATAGTTGGGAAATAATTTGTATAATCATCTTGGAGGAACTACTGTTTTCAGGAAAATCACAAATGTGAACATATTTAAATGTTTTCACTGAACTTATTTTCTCTTGTCAGTGTTGCTTCTTTTTTCAATTTTATAATGAGATTTGAAAGTTCTATAGTATAATTCTCACTGTAGAGATTTCCTTGACTCAGATTTTTTTAAAGGTAAGAATCAATTTTGTTTAGCTTATTTGTCAAACTAAAATATTTTCCCTCTCCGAAATATCCCTTCACTTAAAAATTTCTGTTGTAAAACAGAATAAGAAATCCAGAAACACATCATATATTTCAAACACTTAAGATTTACTCTTGACTACAAGTTATGGATACCTTGTCTTTTTTCTAAAACATTCATACACAACCAGCACATCATTCAGTATCCGAGAACTCCTCATAGATCTTAAATCCATTAATATTAACTATTACTGGCCATCTTCTAAGATGGGGATATGGCAGTCAAAAAAAAAAGCAGATAAGTGTCAGAACATGGCATTTCCATTTTAATGGGGGAGATTAATCCAAACAATAGGAAACTTTTATATTTCACAGATGAAAAAGAAGAGGTTCTCGAAGTTTAATATTTTGCCTAAGAAATTGCAAAACTATGCACAAGACCAATGTAGGTCTGCTCCCATATCTAGGTTTTGCAAAGCTATGGGTGAATACTTAACCACTTGGTAGGCCAAATTTAGAGTTTATGGTCAGTCCTATCTGTTTTTGGTTGTTCTAATGTCACTTTTCTATAATTTTAAAATACTGTAATGACTTATTTGTTAGAATAGCTTCTAGTTTTCCAATTCCCAGAAACAATAAGATGGTATAGAGTTCTTTGTTAATTTCCACTTAATGATATGAGGGTTTAGTTATTTAATTAAATAGAGTTTTTTTGCAGAAAATTATTTTCTACTTCCTAGTATAAGAACTAGAAATGTTTCTATGAGCATAGATAATCCATTTTATCATGATTACTATGCTTAAAACATAGTCAAAATTTTGTTTAATTTAGTGCTGTTTTTGTGGCTTGATTATGTAGCCACAATTGTTCCAGTTAAAATTATAAGCATGAGTCAGAATGCATGACATTGCTAACTAAACATGTTTCTCTACATCATAGGGTCATAAACAACATTTTTTCATTATAAATAAAATTGGGAACCTCCTTAAAAGGTAAAACAGTAACAATTTTAGAATACCTTTCCATTCTAAAGGGAAATAATGAAAATAAACAAGTTACCAATCTAGAGAGGCACAGAAATTGGGTTTTAAGCATTATAGCAATTAGTTACATTTGAGAAACAGGCAGAAGAACTTTATTATAAGCCTGTACAATATCATAAGAGAGATGTTATGTCATAGAACTCTTTCCTGTGGCGTTTTCCAATTGGATTTCTGACAGACCATTCTAGAGAAGTGAATTTTTTTCTTTAATAAAATATTAGTATTGCCCAATAAATAAGGCCTATGGGCTGTACTTTTAATTATTTATTTGCTATCAGGAAAGTCATATCCACTACTTGTATTTTTCTCCACTATAAGAACATACATAATTTTCACATGTGCTATGGGACTAAATAAGGTTTAATTTTCTTTTTTTTTCCTTTTGAAAATTTCTTTTAGAATTATGTTAAAAGTAGCACGTATTGAGTACAGTTGTTCTTGAACAATACAGGGTTTTTAAGGAAGCCGACCCCCCCCCCTCAGTTGAAAATCCACATATAACTTTTGACTCCCCCAAGAGTTAATTACTAACAGCCTGCTGTCGATCAGAAGCCTTGCAAATAACGTCGTCAATTAACACGTTTTATATATGTATTAATATACTGTATTTTTATAATAAAGTAACCTTGAGAAAATAAAATGTTATTAAGAAAATGAAAAGGAAGGAGAAAATACGTTTATAATACTGTACTATATTTATCAAAAAAAAATATATATATATATACATGTGAGGTGGACCCTGCACAGTTCAAAAGTGTATTGTTTAAGGGTCATGTGTACATAGATTAACATACTGGACAAATGCAGTCAGTAGAACACTTATATTGTGAAAACAAGTTAGTGGGTTCCAAAACTACAACTTTACTTTTTGATGACTGGAAACAGGGAGCAAAGAGTAACCAATTTAGGGAGCACGGGCATGAACGATACTCAAATATTTGGACTTAAATTTCCTCCAAGAAAAATATCTGTGTATAAAAGCCCAAGTCATTGATACTATAAATCTCAAATGCATCCTCTTTAGAATCCTGTTGGGAAAGACTACCTTTTAAACTTGTGGTGTAAACAACAACAACAAAAGAAAATCAGGTGTTTTTTTTTTTGTTTTTTTTGTTTTTTTTGTAATTTATATAAATTAGCTATCTTATTTACCCCTCACAAAATTAGAATTTAATATAGACATCTGAATTTAATTTAAATATATACTATAGGCTATTTCAGTCCAAAATTAAAAATGGAAAAAAAAACCCAAATTCGGTAGACTTACTCATGTATTAAAACATATAGCAACTATGGAAATTGCAGAAGAAACTACAAACTAAGAAAATATTAGTTTGAGAATGAATTTCTTTTAAAAGTTAAAATAAATTCTCAATGGAATCTGATTCTTTGAGTATACAACAATTTAAATAGACAGTTGTAAGAGAAAAATTCAGTCTTTCATTTTACGTTTTAATTGAAACCAGAGCTTTATTTTCTTACTTTTCCCTAGTAGATAAATATTTTTAAAAATGTGAAAAGTGACTTTGGTAGGGGTTAAATAAATGGATTTATTGTTGAGTTTGAGAAAAATAGTCTTAAATGTTGGTATTACAGTATGTAAATTATTTACCATTCAAAAATTTAGTTTGAGTACTCCATTTAATGAGGTTTTTTTTAATAATTAGTGAATTTAAAAGAAGTTGCCATACTAGATACAAAGACATAGTTTAAAAAACTCAATGTTGAAATTTTAATTATTATTAAAAAGACTTGTGTAATGAAGAAAGATGTCATAATTTTACATAGAATCAAAAGAAAGCCTTCAGTTGCAAATTTCTTAGGTTTGGAAAGTTCATGCTCTATTATCCAGTTAGAAGTCAGCAGCAAGTTCTGTAAACATCTATCTACTTAAATACTCGTGTTAATGGCATAATGTTTATTAGAGAACGCAGCAGTTTGAATTACTCTAACATAGAAAATAATCTGATGTGTTGGAGAATCCATATAAAGCTAAATCTTGGGTCATTAACTTAATTAAAGCTGCAAGTCTGTTAACAATATTTGCCATAGCCTTGAGGCTTTGAAGTATACTGATAAGGCTTGCACAAAGAAAAGGATCTCAAACTCAAAGATCTGGAACTCAAAAGGCCTTGTTCTATTAAGATATGTTAGTTGTGACAGCAGTTGTTTACAAGCTTAAACTGGTCTAAGTCCTTTGACATCCATCAATTAATTGTGCTGATATAAATTATTTATCATAGATAGAAGGATGTGTGCTTCAAGAAGTATAAACTCTTAGCACCTGGAGAATAGGAATGCTGAAGATAATGCATAATTGGAGGCCAGTGTATCTACAGACTTTCCAAGATTATAGTTTAAACTTACAAAATAGATTTAGCATGTATCTTCACGTTTGGGGCAGAAGTTATGATGAATTCATAAACTGACTGTTCTGTGATCACCTATGGTCTTTTCAACAAGGATGCATATTCAAGTTTCATTCATTCCAACGGAACATTTCAGTGTTGATTATGTGGAGCAGCACACTTATTCTCATCTGCTAATTTGTCCAGCTATGAGAATATGATTTCTGATATCTGACAGTCCATGTAGGCTTCACTTTAATATCTTAGACTGTATGTAATATATTATATCACAACGAATATTATTTTTGCACCTCTTGTATTTGTACATAGGTAGAAAGGAGACTATGTGAAACTATTAAAGTCCATTTTATATCTAAATTGATTATACTATTAATAAATATAATTCTACAGGAATGCAAGCTGGTGCAGCCACTCTGGAAAACAGTATGGAGGTTCCTCAAAAAACTAAAAATAGAACTACCCTACGACCCAGCAATTGCACTACTAGGCATTTATCCAAGGGATACAGGGGTGCTGTTTCGAAGGGACACATGCACCCCTGTGTTTATAACAGCACTATCAACAATACCCAAAGTATGGAAAGAGCCCAAATGTCCATCAATGGATGAATGGATGAAGAAGAGGTGGTATATATATACAATGGAGTATTACTCGGCAATCAAAAAGAATGAAATCTTGCCATTTGCAACTACGTGGATGGAACTGGAGGGTATTTTGCTAAGTAAAATTAGTCAGTCAGAGAAAGACAAAAATCATATGATTTCACTGATATGAAGAGACAAAACAAAAACACTGATATTTAAGAGACAAAACAGATGAATATAAGGGAAGGGAAACAAAACTAATATGAAAACAGGGAGGGGGACAAAACAGAAGAGACTCATAAATATGGAGAACAAACTGAGGGTTGCTGGAGGGGGTGTGGGAGGGGGAATGGGCTAAATGGGTAAGGGGCACTAAGGAATCTACTCCTGAAATCATTGTTGCATTATATGCTAACTAATTTAGATGTAAATTTAAAAAATAAATAAAGTAAATTAAAAATTAAAAAAAATAAATAAATCTAATTCTATGATATATATGTTATTTATTCTGAATATTTATGCTTATAAGCTTTTTTACTATTTTTGCAGAAAGTAGCTTTTATTCACGCTATTAAATGTTTCCTATTATTGTGAAAAAAACTATGAAGATAGCTCATCTAAATATCCTAATCAAATAGTATTTTGTTTTATTACATCAAGAGAAAGCAAAAATATCATGTTTAAGAGCTGCTAGAAAGAAAGGCAAAGGGGAAAAATATTTTATTTTTGTATTTTAAAACATGTACAAATACAATTTCAATGAGGCTACAGATGATGATGTATAATCACATTCATAATATCCATGACAAGTTTACAAATACATGTTTGTTTTCTGCAGAAATAAGAAGCATTTAAGCTTCTGGAAACCTCTTATTAATGCTTTTGTAAGTTGCAAATCATATTTTAAAGTAAAGTAATCAAAACAAGAAATGAGCCACTCTTCCGTATCTCCCAGAAATTTTCATTTCCTATCTATTCGCTACATTTTATGTTCTATGGTTTTCTTGTCACATGATCATTGACAACATCCATGTATGACTGTTGTGATTTTGAAAGAATGACTCAGTTACAACTCCCATCTTCATGAAAGCAAATGTTTGCCAAGTCTTTCAGTAAAATTACTATGCACAACCTGTTTATAACTTTATATATGTCTGGAAAAAAATTCCTATTTATACTGTCAAATGTCATAAAAGTGATGAATGGACATATCTCATCCTCTGAAATATCAGGACTTACTTGAGAGCATAGGAAAACTTCTCCATATGGTAATACACCCTGGCACGACTCCAAATACCACACCTAAAATGCATCCAGATGTGTGAAAGTGGATGGGAAAGGTTAAAGGGGCTATGAACTAATTCTGTTAAGAGAGACCCAGATTTGGGAATAAGCTCCATCTACCTGCTGCATTTTATAACACCATCCATTCCTATGTGAATGACTTAATTCAACATTGTGCTACAAACAGTGGAAGCCTAGAGCAGGAAGACAAATGATAAGTGGTTACTGACTCTAACTGTGCTTTCAAATTAGTCTTCTTAAATACGAGAAATTTTCATTTGTATAGGAAAAGAAATACTGGATTTGTAGTTGTTAATTTCCTCTGGAGGAGGAACTGAGGCATGTTATGAACTTCTGAGGTATGAATATATGAAAGATATTCTCTTTTGATTTACTGAGGTATATATCAACAATGATGTAATTTCTGGTTTGTTAAACCTTGCGAAAATCTAGAAATTAATTTTTCACATGTCCTATACTATTGATTCATTCTGTCGAATAACCTGTATTATAGTGAATCAAAGTTTCACTTAGTGATATAAAAATTAAATTATAGAACAGTTTTTTTAATAATGAAACATGAAGTTACTGAATATGAAGTCTCACTATTTTTTTTTCAATTTCCTTTTGGTCATTTTTCTGGTAATTAGGAAAAAGAGATCAGAAAGACAAGTTATACAAGCAAATTCACTCCCTCTAAATCACTCATTCATTTAAAAAAATCCTTATTTCATATGTATTATGTGATGCTACGATAACCAACTGGAAAATAAAATTTAAAATATATATATGGTATATACATATATATCAGGACTATACTGGTGGCAATGTGGTAATCACTACATCCCTTCATATCTTTTTATTGTGTTTGTTCCATAATTTTCATTTTTATACTTATACCTCTAGAGGATGTTCACACAAAATCCTTGTTCAGCTAACACTTAATCACCCCCTGTAGGATTCTTAGGATAAAGTCTTTTGGTTTGTGTCAGTGCATAAGCCACTCACTCTTTCAATCTTCAGCACAGTTTCTAACTTCATATGAAATATGCAGTGGTTTTGTGTGTGTGTGTGTGTGTGTGTGTGTGTGTGTGAGAGAGAGAGAGAGAGAGAGAGAGAGAGAGAGAGAGAGAGAGAGATGGGGAAATATCTGAGGATTATTTTAAACATAAAGTTTAAGAAAATCTCACAGTTTCAATTTGTAATGCCACAGACTTTAAAAACCGTTAAAGGGGGGATGCCTGGGTGGCTCAGTTGGTTAAGCATCCTACTTTGGCTCAGGTCATGATCTCACGGTTCATGAGTTCAAGCCCCACGTTGGGCTCTGTGCAGACAGCTGGGGGCCTGGAGCCTGCTTCAGATTTTGTGTCTCCCTATCTCTCTACTCCTCCCCTGCTCACACTCTGTCTCTCTCTCAAAAATAAATAAATATTAAAAAAATTAAAACCATTAAAGAAATACAGATTAAGTTACAAAACAGTAATAAATAAAAAATATAGGTGATTGGAAATAGTTCTCATGATCTGATATTGATATACACAGGCTTTGGAGAAAGCTTTACTAAAGCATTAGTACTTAATTAATATTAACAAAACTAAAGCTGACTGCAATAAATATTTTTAAAAATTCATTCTATGAGGTACACATATGGTTAAGTATCAGTCTTGTCTTATGGCTGATTAGCTCTTTAAGATGTTTTGATGCATTTACTCCATCTTCCTTAAGTCAGGTTAGCTGGTAAAGACTACCTGGAAGGAATAACTGAAAATGATCTTTCAGGCATTACCTTTACAAAGAATTAAACAGATACAGACATTTGAACAATACATTCTTCATTTAGTGTATGGAATAACAATTTGTCACTATGTTTCCTATAAAACAAAACAAAACGAAAACTATCAGACTTGAATGATCTGCTATTTTTACTGGATGGACTGTGCATGTAGAATTTAAAATAATGAATTACATGAATTCAAAAAATAAAAGATCCATATTAATCATTCGACTTTGTTTTTTTACATCATTCTTGATCAGTTGGATTATCTCCAAGTATGCAAATGAAGACTAAAATGAGCTACGAAGAGGGACAGTATGTAAAATTACATAGTGATTGCAAACTATTTTTGTAACTTCAAATAACTTTCCTTACAGACAGAGGTTATGATCTAATCTTTGGAAGCTTTGGCTCTAGAGTCACCTGAGTGTAGGCTAAGTTTTCTACAACATAAAATAGGAGTAATAATAGTATCTTTCTATGCCAGATATTATCTCTTGACAGCATCATTCCTATCCTTCTGAAGTACAGGGCCTGGGAGTCACAAAACTCTCTTTTCTAGACTCCTGTCCAGCAGGGCTCAGGTTTAGATTCTGCCAGGGGGTGAGTTGAATGATATTTGAAGAGTGAAAGCAAAGCAGGGGCTGTTTTGGGACTCTTTGCAGACTGCAGGTAGACAAGATGATCAGTTGTGGTTTCTTGCAGTATCTGCAACGTTCTTATTGCTGAAGTTAGTGGTGAATTTTCCTGACCTTCATTCTTAGGCAGTTTAATGATATTGTAAGCCATTTCCAAGTACTAAGTACCTTCCTACCTAGAAGTCTGGAAGTAATTTCAGTTCTTGACCAATCTCATTCCAATACACTATCTCATATGCTTTTTGTGAGGATCCAGTAGAAAAACGTACAAAAAGTTCTCAAAAGATATCATGGACTTGCCATAATACTCTATAGCAAATACAAACAAATGTGTGATGAAGAATCACATATAGAAATCACATATAAGAAAAAAATATAAAAATTGTATACATATAAAAAAGTATGTGATGAAGAATCACATACATAAAAAAAAGTAGAAAGAAGTCAAGTTTATAGTCAAGACTCATTTAGACCATCTTCTGTGCCATGCAAGAGGCAAGTTATTTAATCTCTTTTAACCTATCTGAGACCCAATATCCCAATATTTTTTGCCCTTAAAATAAGAATAATAATAGTGATAATACAGTTTCATTGAATTTTGAGAACTAAATGAATAACTAAGTGAATAATAATGTCTATGATGCAAAGACTTTAAGAAGTGCTTTTTTTAAAAGTTTATTTATCTATATTGAGAGAGTAAGAGAGAGCACAAGCTGGGAAGGGACAGAGAGGGAGAGACAGAATCCCAACCAGGCTCTGTGCTATCAGCGGAGAGCCCAATGCAGGGCTTGAACTCATGAACTGAGAGATCATGACCTGAGCCAAGATCAAGAGTGGGATGGTTAATCAACTGAACCACCCAAGCTCCCCTAAAGCAGTGCTTTAAATAGCCACCTAATAAATGATATGCATATTTTATAATGAAAAGAAAGGTATTCCTAAAAGTTTCAACTACTACATTTAGAAAAGTAGGCAATGTACGTTTAAATCTAATGTAATGAAGAAAGAAAGAATTAATGTTAAAGAGTAAGTTCTATGCCCAATCATGAAGCAACATTTATGCTGCAATCAGCATATGGTGCTTTTGCTCATACCCACGGTACTTTCCCTGTTTCCTATCTACTACCAAATGCCTTCACACATTTTTCATTTTAGGACTAAGTATAAACTCATTTTAAATCTAAATGTGAATGAGCATATTATACTAAAATGGACAAAAATAATCCTTATTGTTGAATTTTCAACAGAGGAAGTAATTTTTGGGGTTGGAGTAGGAAAGATTGAGGAAGATTTTCTAGAAATTCTGAACTGATAACTTAGATGGAGCCAAATTACTCATGATGCTAAGAATACAACTGTAGTAGGATTCACAACTTGTGCATTGAGGCTTCTGTCTTTTTAGAAATTCTGTGCTGCCCCTCTATAACACCACTACTAATACAACTAATTTACATTACTAGTTATTGAATGCTGGACACTCTGGTGGGTGTTTTACAAGCATTATCTTTATTCATTACCACAAGCCTGAAAGATAAGTAAATACGATTAATCTCATTTTGCAGATGGAGAAATTGAAGGTCAGCAAGGTTAAATGACTTTCCAAAAGCTATAGTTAAATCAAATACTATCAAATTCCTGATTGTTTTCATTATACATTATTGTTGCACCTTTTCTTCATCTATACTTCAAGGATATTATTTTGTTAATAAGCAAAGCTTGTATGTTAAACCTTGACTCATTCACACTTGCTTTATGTCACTATCAAGCAATTAAATTCTTCAAATATAAAACCATTAGTATATACATGACGGGCACCTATTTGAAAACACAATATCTAAATGTATTTTTTTATAAAAACTTCTTTTGAAATATTATTCTGCAAGATATTTACCAAATTAAAGAAAAACAAAACTATGTCCTGGTTTTATCTATTTCGCTGGTACTTTAAATTGTGTTTATAAACCCTGCAAAGCAACCCAATGTAATATATATGGACTAACAATGTATAGTGTGCAAATGACAGCAGAGAATTTTTCTCTCCTCAGACTTATTAAAAGCATAATATTTACACACATTGAAGATGCACCAACCACTGATCAGTTAGTAGATAGATGATAGAAGATAGCCAGCTAGCTAGCTGGATAATTAGAGACAGAAACTTATAGAGATATATGTATATTTGTACATCATCCCCTGTTAAAATGCCAAAGACTAGTGAAACATATTTGCTGCTGTATGTTTTATTATGCTTCTAAAATGTTAAGGTAAATTGTGGTTCAGTTCTGTTGTGATTTTCCAGAGAAGTCAGGTATTACGCCTTCTACCTGACTAGCAGAAATACATGGCATTTTAATTTCAATCTTAACACATTGCTCTTGCTGCCCTCAAATATGGATCAAATTTCAGTAATAATGACAATGATTTTAAAAGATCATAAAAATGATGAAGATACACCAAAAAAAAAAGATGACGATAAAATAAAAGAATCAACAACCATTGTTGACATATTTAGGACATCAAATGGTCCAGGCCTTATGCCTTAGACTTGAGAACACTCTTATTTGAAGACATTATACGGTTTTTGCTCTTGTACAAGACATTTAGCAGATTGAGAGCTTAAACTCTGGAAGTAACTGTGTAGGCTTACCACCTGACTCTATGACAAATCTGGGTCATCTTAGAAAATTGACTTACCTTCTCTCTCCTTCAGCTTCGCTATCTGTATAAGCTGGAAAATATTTACCCCAACCTCATGGGTCTCTTGTGAAAAGTAAGTAAAATAAATACAGGTAAAGTCCTGAGAACAGTGTAGGCCAATAGTAAGTACTTAAAGCATTTGCTATGATTATGGAAAACCATTTAAAAATGACAAAACACACTGCTTTCTACTATACTTGACACGACTAAAGCCTTAGTGAAAAAGCCAAACACTGTCATACCTGTGTATCCAGTTTTGCAAACACAGTTGAAGCTTCCTGGAACATTTTGGCAGACAGCACCGTTCTTGCAGGGACCAGGCAGGCACTCATTGACATCTCTCTCACAGGCCCTGCCAGTGAAGCCATCTGGGCAGCTGCAGGAAAATCCTCCCACTAAATTGTGACAGGTCCCACCATTGTGGCAAGGGGATGGAAGGCATTCATCTATATCTATTTCACACCAGCTACCAGCATAACCTGGCAGACACTTGCATAAGAAAGGCCGCAGAGGTTCGTTTGCCACAATGATGACTGGGAGACTCTCGTGGCTCTTTAATACAGAGCTCACAGCCAGTCTTCTTATACAGCTGCCTCCATTCTGACATGGGCCGTGAACACATGAGTCATGATCCACAGATTCTACCTTCACTCCACTCTGCCGGAGAAGGATCTCTTTGATGCTTTCAAAGAAGGTGGCTACACCACTGGGATTCACATACTGATTATTGTTTCGTTTCACAGCTGCTAAAAGAAACGTTCTATTGTTCTCCTCGTATGCACCATAAAGTTGCACAGCAGTCCCTAAGCCTGTCAGTTGGGAACTGGCAATGCGTAGAAAATGAAGGTAGTGGTTAGTCAAGAAGTCCTTTACTGTTGGAATGCTGAGACGCAGTAGGATGCTGTTATCCACAGTAGCATTAGAAAATCCAGCAAAGAAAACTCGGATATTGCTCGTGACTGTGCTGTGAACTCCATCACTGCTAAGGACAGTGAGATCAAATGTGCCGTCTGTTGACCTTGGCTGTGAATTCAGATCACAAGTACCCCTTGGAATACTGAACAGGCTTGTAACTCCTGAAGTAAGGGAGCAGTGGAAGGTATCTAACACATCCGGATCCTGCGGCTTCACAGAGCCTAATATCCCACCAGGAAATAAATTGCCATAATAATTAACAAATATCTCCACAGTCCGAGACTGTGAAGGATTGTCATTTTGGTCTATAACTGTGATATGCACGGTTCCTGTGGAAGACATTTGAGGAACACCAGAATCCCTAGTAATCACAGACAGGTAGAAGTCTGCAATCTGTTCTCTGTCAATCTCTCTGGTTGTGCTCAGAACTCCAGCAGTGTTCAGACTAAAATAATTGGTGGCAGGACCTGTGCTCAGCAAGTAATAGGTAAAAGGGCCTTGATTTGGAGGGAGATCAGGATCAGTGGACTGAAGGGTCATCACCAGAGTTCCTGGGCGTTTGTTTTCCATAACTTCACCTTCACTGATGGTCAACATAGGTCCATTATCATTTATATCTTCTAGGGTAACTAACAGGGAGGCACTTCCTGTAGCGGAGGGGGTCCCTGAATCAATAGCCAACACTGTGAGATTATAGACAGGTAGGGTTTCTCTGTCTAGTTCTGCTGTGACAGTGATCTGTCCCGTCTGTGGATTAATGGAAAAGGCACCATTTTCGTTCCCTGATCCAATGAAGTAAGAAAACCTGCTCCAGCTGGGGACAGAGTCTGAGTCAAAGGCACTGACAAATGTCACATGGGTTCCAGTTGGGACCCCCTCACTGATCTGAACACTGTAGATGTTTAAACTAAAAATGGGTGGGTCATTGGCATCAAGTACAGTGACGTTTACAGTGACCTCGTCTATATCGGCACCTCTAATGCTGCCAGAATTCTTGGCCAGTACCTTCAAAGACACCCTCTCTTCTTTTTCCCTATCGAGAAGGCCAGAAACATAAATCTGCCCAGTCTTCTTATTGATCTGGAAACCCTTCTTCCTACTGTTACCAAAAATCAAATAGTGTACCTCCCCATCGGTGCCCAAATCACGGTCGCTGGCAAACACTTCTCCAACAATTGTGCCTTTGGGAGCTGCTTCTGAGATTTCAAAATAGTAAAGTTTGGAAACAAAGCGAGGCACGTACTCATTTGTCCCTTTTAATTGTATGTTAACAGTGGCAAAACTGCACCTTTCTTCATCAGGGACATTGAAGGCTTTCACAGTCAGATGGTAGCTCTGCTTGGTTTCAAAATCCAAGAAGCCTTGAGTGGTGATGACTCCTGTGTTAGGGTCAATGACAAAGAGGTCACTGTCAGATGACTGGACGGTGTATGCAATCACAGCATTGGTTCCGGAATCAGCGTCTGTAGCATTTAGGTGGATGACTGTTGTTCCACTTGGGGCATTTTCCAAAACAGTAGGGAAATATTCATCAGGGAAGAATACTGGAGAATTGTCATTCACATCGATCACATTTACAGTCACGCTGCAGTAACCAGTTCTTGCAACCCATCCTCCATCTGTTGCAGTAATAGTCATCTCATGTTTCTGGCATAGCTCATAATCAAGAGCTTTGGCTAGTGTTAATATACCTGTGGAGGAATTGATTGCAAAAATGCCTTCTTCGTTTCCTGAAGAAATACTGTACCTAATTAAGCCATTCATCGCTGCATCTCTGTCTCTTGCAGAAACGGTTCTGACAATGGCCCCGATACTATGGCTTTCAGGGATGGTTGCACTCATGTGACTTTGAGAGAATTCGGGCGTATGGTAGTTTTCCTCAGTGACAATTATTTGAACGGTTGCTTGGGATGAAAGCGGAGGGTTTCCTTTATCTCTTGCGGTGACAGTAATCACAAAGTTTTGATTTAAGTCAGAGATCAGGGAAGATGCTACTGAAATCCACCCTGTACTGTTGTCCAACTTGAATTTTCCGAAATGATTTTCATTAGAAATCAGATACTCCACTTCAGAATTCAGTCCAAAATCTCTATCATCTACTGCTGTAACTTTGATTAACTTCGTACCAACTTTAACATTTTTGGTGACCGGAGTAAAATATTTACCTTTAAGAAACTGTGGTGCATTGTCATTACTGTCCACTGTGTTGATGGTGACTGTTGTCTCACTGAGTAATGAAGGATTACCTCGATCTGAAGATGTCACTATAAAACTGTGTCTGTTGATGTTCACATTACTGGTGCCACTGACATTTTGGTATTTCAAGACCTGTTTATTGAAAATCTCTCCTGTGGTGGCATTAATCCTGAAATACTCTGACTGAGATTTTATAAAATAAAAAACTTGCCCATTTGATCCCTCATCAGGATCTGTTGCAGATACCTGAGTCACTTTGGAGCCAATTTCAGTAAGTTCAGGACAATCTAAATAGTAAGAGGGTCTGCTAAATCTTGGAGCATTGTCATTGACATCTGTCACAAATATTGTGACATCGGTACTTACAGTCCACCCAGAATCATGTGCGGAAACTCGGATTCTATAACGGTCCGTATCTTCTCTATTTAAAGGTCTGCTAATTACAATATCCCCTGTGCTGGGATTAATTGTAAATGGAAGACTTGTGTCCGTTATGGAATATCTACTGATTGCATTTACACCAATGTCTTCATCAGAAGTTGTGACACGTGTAACTGTGTATCCTAAAGGGGAATTTTCAGGAACATAGGCACTAAATATTTGAGAGAACCTTGGGGCATTGTCATTTTCATCTAAAATGTTAATGATGACTTTTACTGAGGTACTCTGAGAAGGGGAGCCTTTGTCCGAGGACTTTATGGTGAGCACATACTGCGATATTTTTTCCCTGTCTAACAACCGAATGCTTCTAATTTCGCCAGTGGCGTGATTAATAGTGAAACTATGTTCTTTGTTGCCATTAACAATTTCATAATCTAACTGTCCATTGGGTCCACTATCCTTATCCATTGCTGAAACAGTAAGAATTTTTCGAGGGGAGAGGTTTTCCAATATTTCAGATACAAATGGATCTTCCTTAAAAACTGGGGAGTTATCATTGACATCTAATACTGTTAAGTCAAGTTTCTCATAAGAGGATAGAGGAGGGAAGCCTCCATCTCTGGCCTCTATCCATATAACATATTTTTGTATCTTTTCAAAATCTAGAGGTTGACTAATGGACACTTGCCCTGTTAACTGATCGATTTGGAATGTACTGCCGAGATTCCCACTTGCAATATAATAGGACAAAGGTTCTCCTCTCAAGGAGGACCCAGTAACGGTGGTGACAAGAGTGCCGACTGGCTGGTTTTCAGGGAACATGAAAGTCTGTTCCTTGGCTCTGACTTTAGGGAAATCTGCCTTGTTCACAAACCTAACAGTCACTGTGGTAGAATCTGTCTTTGGAAATGAGCCACCGTCTTTTACATGTACAGAAAATGTCACTTCTGAAGCCCCATTTAGTGGTCCAGCTGCCATAATAGCTCCCCTCAGTGGGTCAATGTGAAATTTTTCAGAGTTTCTGCCCGAAAGAGAATAATGCAGCTCAGAATTGGGTCCAATATCAGCATCTGTGACTGTAACCGCAAAGACGAAGGAACCTATAAAAGATGGAGCGTACAGTTATAATCACATGGAACCCAAACAAAACATTTGATAGTGGATTAATGTATACAAAGTATTATATTGCTCCCTAGTATAACTTAATTTTCTCATGATTACTGGGAAGAACAGTAACTCCTATATTATCTCTGAAGTTCCCAAGTCAAATCTACTTAATGGTAGTCTTTAGGGGCTGACCTGCCATTTTCTAACTAAAACCCATATGGTCTACTAGATTTAATACTTTTCAGTATGCCTTTGAGAAAAGTACAGTGAAGAGCAATGGCTAATCATTCAGAATTATAGTTCCTAGGAGAAAAATTGTACATAAGACAACTTTCAACAAACATGATACTATGTGAGTTCTGCTAAGAGCTACGTTTCTGCCCAATGAAAAAAGATAATTGCTCTCTTAGGTCTTAAAGTATCTTTGAATTACCATACATGTAATCAAGTCAACAATATTTTTAATACATTTTTTAAAATTACTGTGATTCTTTAATTCACCATTTTTTGGCAAAATGCTTTTGTGATCTATCATTACATGGAGACAAAATATATATACACATATGAATACATATATTCATAAATCAATTAGAACAATTATAAAGTAGTATGAAATAAGAACTGAGGAAGAATGGAGTCAATTTGGATTCCAAAAGTTAGTGCTTGGGATGAATGCCAATGAAACAGATTGTAGCAGAAATACGCAGGAAAACTGCCATAAGGACATGTTTTTGATGTACTCATTCAAAAAACCTTTTCCAAACCTGTATTCATACCCTACAGTAAAGTTGGTGACAAAAGCGAAAAGTCTTTTATTAAGGCCAGTGATTCTTATTAATTACAATAAGTCTAATGAGGAAAAGATGCTTAAGCATTACATACTCCCTTTTTATAGGGGATGCTATATTGCATCACCACACATCGGATGTAATTAGAATCATGCCTGCCGGCATCATTTCAGCTACAGGCCTTCATCAGGGATATATGACTTTGATATTGACATTTCCTTTTGATAAAAGATTGGCACAGAAATTTATGCATTTTATACTTTGAATTGGTATCAATTTGACATTCTCAAGTGAATATGAGATCAAACACCACTGAGAGAAGAGATCCTGGATCCATTTGCTTTTTCTTCTAATTAAAAGTATTTTAAAGCAAAGCAGATCAAATTAATTTGGGCCTATATTTGTATATTTTCCTGTTTGGAAACACATCTCAAAGATTACAAATGGCAGATTATTTGTGCAGTTTTTTAGAGAGCTTGCCATTTTTTACAAACAAGCAAATGAAACCAAAGTAAATTTAAATGAAGGAAGATAAATGCATATAGTGTCATATG
Organism: Felis catus; assembly: GCF_018350175.1. Lineage (NCBI taxonomy): Eukaryota > Metazoa > Chordata > Mammalia > Carnivora > Felidae > Felis > Felis catus. The sequence continues at coordinate 98,997,333 of NC_058371.1, forward strand.
AAAGCGGTCACTAATGTCTTCATAAACTTACTAACAGAAAATCTTCATCCATCAAAACTGGAATAAAATATTAATAATAATAATTCATTAGAATTATTCACTCATTAAATATTTTTGAAAACCTACCTATGAAGGATTAAAATAAAATCTTTATTTTCTACCCACAAATATAGTTGAATGCTTTCTACCTCTCAGATGTTTCAGGAAATAGCATATGGCAAAAAGAAAGGAAGAAAGAAAGAAAGAGAGAAAGAAAGAAAAAGAAACGTCTCTCCTCTCATGGAATTTACAAACAAATTACATACATCTCTGGGCAGAACCCTTCTCGACTATGAAGTGACTATTTTAATCATTTGAAAATATTCAAATTATATTAAGAAACAGTACCAGGAAAGATGTAGCAACTATAAAATCTTAAACCCAATTGGTCTAAAATTAAAAAAAAAAATCATTTATGAAGATTCAACATTCCTTCAGTTTCGTTAGTCAAAACAAGTTGAATTTAGAGGATCTATGAAGCTAAGCTGTATCAGAAATATTCATATAAAAGTAACAAAAATATATTTATAGAAAAGGTCCAATGTATAGATTGCATTTATCCATGACACCTCAGAGTTGGCTTGATTACCTGGAGGAGTAGGAGACGGGATGTGTGTGACATATGGGTGATGTTGAAATCTTGGTGGGTTGTCATTGACATCAGTCACAGTGACAAGCACACTGGCAGAACTGGAAAGAGGCTCCGGGGATCCAGCATCACTGGAGACCACAACTAAAGTGTAATTCTCTTTTGTTTCCCTGTCTAGCAATGCACTTGTGATGATTTGTCCTGTGGATGGGTTGATGGTGAACTGAGAGTTTCCACCAATGATTCTATAACTAAAGAGAACAGAGATGGGCATATTTTTTCTGGTGTTCGTACTGTAGCATCTATTCACTACAATTTAGAAACTGAGGCAGAAATGTAAAAACAAATCATTAGAAGTACAATCACACAACAATTAAAGAATATGGCCAGACGATAAATATTTCAGATTTTATGTATCACATTGACAATCTTTACTGTGAGATGTCCAGTGAGCTCAAGCAGGTCCTCACAAGATCTCTGGATTTTTTGGATCATGCAAGTCCCCAAAATATACCCAGAAGACTATTGTGTTATAAATAAGTGAACCTGAAGGCATAAATCAGGGCCTCGCTCTAATATTGCGGTTAGTGGCCAGGATCACAAATGAACATCTGTTAAATGAATCTAAAAATTACTTTTCTGCTGTGTACCATAATAAACCAGAGAAGATCAGTTGAAGATCTTATTTTTTAAAGACAAAACACTGTATTTGACATCCACCGCCTACCCAGAACAACTAAAGAACTGATTATTTATACAGAGACATTCCTGCTTACTAATTCTCTCATTTGTCATTCCTCATATGGCTATGCTTTTCTTTCTTGTTGTCAGGAGAGGTATGACATTTTCATGGATATTCTGATGCTAACCAGATTGGTTAATAGGCAGGAGTTTCCTCTGAGAACACCTCCTCTCTTCTTTATGAAGAGAAAGCTATCTGTATATTCCTCAGAGATCAACTAGAAAAGAAGTAGCTAAGCTTGAAGGTTCAGAAACTGGCTATATGGTCCATTGTTTTTAGAGTTGGAGGGTGGCAAGGAAATGGATGTCTTTAAAAGTCTTCTCCTTTAGACGAACAAAGAAATGGCCTTGTTAGAATTAACTGCATGTTTCTATAGTTTGGTTTGTGCCCATGAAAACAAAGCAACAGCAAGTATATCTAACAGTAGAAAAAGGTCTACATTGCAGTAAGTGGAATGGGAATTCCTCCTATTAAGCTCACAGTTTAAAACTAACATTCAGCAATTTTATCCTTTTTAGAGAAATAATGAACTACTCGGGAGCTGATATTTTTAAAAAGGAGAAGTCCTACAAAATAGAAAAAAAAAAGGTACAGGGGCGTTTGGCTGAGAAATGACTTCAGTATTTACAAAGTACTTGATATCACTCAGACTTTCAATACATTTTGGCATACTCACATGCCAGGATCAGCAGTAAATGAGAATAGCATTTCCTGGACCAGAAGTGACTCTTTATAAAGTATAATTACTGCCTTTATACAGTAGATATCTATTCCCTTTATCAAAATAAAAATATCACAGGTTTATAAGTGAATTCTTAAAGTTATAAAATCAGGACTTACGAAATAATCAAATTATTTTACCCTTTCAATAAATTCTGTAAGAACCTGAATTATGAGAATTGTGTCATCTTATTCTGAGAAACCTTGTGTCTATCAGTAAATGTAGAAACTATCAAACAGGGAAAAAGAGCAATTCGTAACTCATAGCACCACAAACTTTTTTACAGCTTTATGACAGCAAAGTTCAGGGATTGATTAAATATTACCTCAATTATTCACAAATACAAATAAAGTTAAAATGATGAAAAATGCATGAAAATTTAGATTTGGATATTTGTCTATGACAAGACTGTGATGTATTAGGAAGAGCAACATGTTGAAAGGCAAATGATGTGAGTTCGAAGTAGGCTCTAGGCTCTGAGCTATTTGTTAGCACAGAGCACAACGCGGGACTCGAACTCACAAACCACGATTCCATGACCTGAGCTGAAGTCGAATGCTCAACCGACTGAGCCACCCAGGAGCCTCTCTATTTAAAAGTAATTAATATCTTTACTATTTTTAAACATTAAAAAATAAACTGTCACACTAGATGTGATTTTTTTCTAGATTTTACCTAATTCTGAAGTGTATCAAAAATCTATTTAAATTTTTTAATGTTTATTTTTGAGAGAGAGAGAAAGAGACAGAGATTGGGAGGGGCAGAGAAGAGAGGGGACACAGAATCCAAAGCAGGCTCCAGGCTCTGATCTGTCAGCACAGGGCCCGATGCGTGACCTGTGAGATCATGACCCGAGTTGAAGTTGGATGCTTAACTTACTGAGCCACCCAGGAGCCCTCCAAAAAGTCTATTTTACATATGAAGTATTCTGTAAATGCCTCATAATATCTACAATATCAGTTTTATCTGATATATACTTGTAAGTTAAAAAACACACACATATAGAAGGGACACAAGTGGCTCTATAAGTGGATAGACGTTTAAGATAATATGCCCGGGTTTGCCTTTCCTCTATCACTTGAATCCTGGTTTAGTTCTCATCCCTTCATGAAGATCTTTCCTCCTTCTCGGTCCAAAATTTCTTTTATGGATATTAACTTTATCACATTGGGTTTTGTGCTGTCCTTTCACACCTGAACATCTATGCTGGGGTTTAAAGCTCTGCAGCATCTTACCGTGTCCTTATTGTGTACTGAGCACAGGCTACAAGGCACTTTATATATGCTCTCGTTTAGGTTCGAAACAATCCTGACATTTTGGTTTTGTTTTGGATTTTTTATAGATAATGAATCTGAATCTAAGAGGGACTAATACACTAGCACAACAAAGCACACTATCTACAACAGGTCAATCTAGACTTTGAATTTGAAAATCTAGTCTTTGTTCTATCATACTATCATATGTTCTATCATACTACATCTATCATTTGTTCTATCATACTACAGTATAAAGAAGGTAAAACTCAGCTGGAGTGAAGGCAAGAAATGCTGTACCTGCTTGCTAAGACTAAAAGGAACTAGTGCTCAAGGTGTGTGTCAATGTAGAATTGGTTTCCATTGATTTGGCTCGGAGCAAATCAACAAATATTTATTTGCAGATTCAAGAATAAGAAATTACTGTTTCAAATTATGGGCATAGACTGACATCATTGTTACCTAAAATCTAAATCACTTTTGCACTTTTAAAGCTAAAATATCACAATTTGATTTTTTAATCTTTTTTTTTTTTGCCTCTTCCTGACATCTACTAGGAGCATAAAGCACTGTGTTGTATGTTGCGAGAATACAATAATTCAGTTTCTGTATTAAATTGTGTGCACTTTGAAACACAATTCACTTGGACATGAATTTTTACCTCACTTCTAACACTTCAATTCATAAAATTCCTTCTTTCTAAGCCTTTTCTCTCCATTTATAAAGTGTTGATCACATATACGTTCCTTTCACTTAGTACTTTGGAGCATTAAATGTAATTTCATATGAAATGCACTTGGTATTGTAATTGGTACATGATGAGAATTAAAAGTCCAGTTTTACACACATAACAGACTATATACACATATTTAATTATAATATAATAGTCTATCATATATAATCTATTATAATCCATCTACATATTTAGTCAAATGGATAGGTGGACTAATTGATAGACACTTGGAGAAGTAGGTGAAAATCCTGTCCTCAAGCTTACATCCTGAATGGAAGAAAGAGAGAAATACAAAACAAGGCAGTATATTCAAGTAGAAGTATTGCTCTAGTTATCCGAAAGACAAAGAGACCACTTTTGACTGGAGTGATTAAAGGAAAGCTTTCTGTGAAGAAGGCTAAAGTTAAGCTGAGCTTTAAAGGAGCTACCCATCTTGCAATAGTGGTGAAAAGGGAGAAAGGTGGTCTAGGTCAGGAGTCAGCAAATTTTTTTCCTTAAAAGGCCATTGCTAGTCAATATGCCTCTGCAGGCCATAAGAGCTCTGTTGCAATACTCAGCTTGCTGTTGCAGGACAAAAGCAGCCGCAGACAATACATCCATGAATGGGCATGGCTATATCCCAATACAACTTTACTTACAAATGCAGGTTTAGCCTATAGATTGCCATTTGCAGAACCTGGATCTAGGATACAGAAGAACTCGAACAAAGCCATAAAGCTTGGGAAAGCACAGATCCTTTTCCCAGGGGCAGAAAGTGATCCAGTGAGGCTGAAAGTTTGGCTATATGTTGAGGGTTTGTGCAGAATAAGCTCGGGAAGACGCTGGGGCCATTTATGGAGTGACTGGAATATGGAGCCTGGGCATTATGCCACAGGCAAACTGGAAGTTGAAGGATTTTGAGGAAGGGAGTATCACTGTTAAAGCTGAGCCACTGAACGCCCAAGCTGGTTCATATTACTGCCGTTGCTCTTTCATTCACTGACTCAGGCTTTGCTTCAACCAGACTACTTCCTACAGTACTGAGAGATCAATCATCATAAAACGTAAACTAGTCGTGTGATTGCCCACTTCAAACACTTCAGTTGTTTCTCCCATTAGACACAGAAAGGTGTGTGACTTTTTTCATATGATATACAAGGCCCATTCCTAATCCACACTGACCATACGGAACCGCTTTGCTTCTCTGATGCCATGTTTCTGCAGAGCCCTTTGCCTTTGTGCCTGTTGTTGTCTTTGCCTAGAAGGTCTGTCATCCCTTATTTTGTGATAAGCTACTTCTCAGTCTTTCCAGAAATCATCAAGTACTTGAAGCTTCTACTGATTTCTTCGAACAGCATCGAGTATGCTATTCTTTCCACCCATTCTGTGCTTAAACTATACTTGTTGCAAAGTACTATAATTTCAAGATTACAAAATTATCTCCTATACTGAACTGTTCTCCTTGTGGTGGCTGGAGGTCCTAACTCTTTGGAACTTAAAGTGCCCAGGACATAGTGAGGGCTTCAAAATTATACAGTACAGGGTAGTACAGAGATTAGAAACCAGAGTCAGGGAAGAAAGTTAATTTTTATTATAATAGTCCAGGCATGATGTAATTGTGGATTGAACTAGAATCTTGGCAGGAAAAATGCACAGAAGAGAATGGGTGCCAGAGGCCTTAGTAAGGAAGAAACATGAGAACTTGTCCACTGACTGAGTATAGGGGGAGAGGGTGACCCCTGGCTATCCAACATCGATGAAAAAAGCAAGACAACACCATTAAGACAAAGCAGAATGCCAAGATGAGAAACAGGAAAGTTAGGAGCTTCTGATATGCCGTGCTCCTGCTGCCAGCAGATCCTCCAGGTAGAGATGTCACCTACAGAGTTAGAGTTAGAAATACAGGAAGGGGATCTCTGGGATGGAGTCGGAATCAATACCACAGATTTAGAGGCTTCTGCATAGTTTTCTGGGTGGTTGCAGCCGTGAAAATGAAATATTCTCCCTCTCCTTCTCTCTCTAGCTCACGCTCTCTCACTTTTCTTGCTCTCTCGCACTTTTGCTCTCACACACACACCAAAAAAAGAAAGAAAAAGAAAGGACTGAGAAAAATATGATGGGGAATATCTAAATTACTTTGCAAAGAGAGAAAGAGGAGATTAGAAGGTAAATTAGAAAGTGTGGTCAGAGATGCAGAGTGAGAAATAAGAGATAACATTTCCATAGACACTGACGAGAAAAAAAAAGGTTAAAAAGGAAGGATGATATGTGGTGCAAATATTGCAAAAGGTAAAGGAAAATAAAGACTCAGAAAAAGTCACTGAACTTGGTAAATTTCAGCAGAATCTTTGGATAGATTATTTTTTCATAGATCAATGGAGGAGAAAAACCAGTTGGAAGATTTTTGGGAAAAAATGGCTGGAGAAAACTGTGAGATAATGACCCAGTCTGGGTCAAAAGTGTGATATAAAAAAAAAAGTGAGTGCAAACAGCAGTTCTAAGAATATTGGAATCATTCATTCAATGCATTTATTTAGGTGTCAGTCACGACTATGGTGCAGATGTTGTGAAAGGAAGACTATATTAGGAATAAAATAGATATAAGAAGATTAACAAGAAAAAAACATTAATTTAACGAGTTTTGGGTCCTGATAATTGTATGAGAGACATTTATGCATATTAACTGATTACATATATACTACTTGGCACATAGTAGGTGATCAATATATATTTAACTCTCACAAATTATAAAATAACAATTCATATCTCCACTTTTACTGATGGATACACTGAGCCTTAGAGACACGAACATGACTTTTCTAAGTCATGGTAGGTAAATAAAAACACCCAGCATTCAATACCAGATATTCTGAGGGTTTCCATAGGGATAAATACATGATTCAGGGAAGAGGGATGATTTGAAGATTCAAGAGAGAAATGCAAAAACTGTAAATTAAAGATGTGGAGGAAGTTAAATGGGATGGCATTAAGAGCACAGAGTAAGGGACTCGCCTTTGAATGTTGACCCTGTCAATACAATTTTGTAAGTTTCCCCACTGCTATGACATAAAATTAGAAATAAGGTTTAAATGGAGATTTGGTCCAGTTGGGATAAAAAGGGATACATTTCCTTAAAAGCTAACTTTGGAATGAGTGTCTGTCTGGGAAGCAAATATGTAAACCAGACAAAGACTAAGAATTAATGCAGTCTAGTTTACTAGAGGGGAAATATCAAAAGTGAAATAAAGAGTATAACTCACCATCCATACAAATCTATAGTTTTATCAAATGGGTAGAAAGAAAAATATAAATAAGTATTGGTTGGGCGATTGCTGTATGTAAGATTATGGTGGACTATAAGGGAAAAGTAACAATATATGACACATAACAGGTTGTGCTATTAGAGAGCCCACAAGTAGTTGGGTAAATGACTTACACTGTAATATTTAAATAAGCAACATAAAATTAATATAAAATAGCTCTGTTAACCAGGAGAATGGGTTTGCCCCAGATTCTATGCATAACGAGGAGCAATTAACACCTAATATAAAAGTGTATTATATTCCATTAAAAAGATATGAAGCCAGAGTAAATAAGGTTTAGGTTGGCATCACTACTTATTTTACCTATGAAAGTATTTTAAATTTAAGCTGTAATAATTGTCCTAAGTTAATTTAAAAGTGAATTTAATAATTTTACAAAATAAAAATAGCTTCAATTTTTATATTATCTGACTTATGACAGTCAATGTAGTCATTTAAAGATTTTTGCATATGCATTTTATAGATTTCAGGGCATGTAAAAGTATAAAGTTAATTCTCTCATATTAAAGGAGGAAAAATATTCAACCAGTCAACCAAACAACCAAAAATCAAAACAATCATTTCAAAGCTACCAATACAACTGTGTAAAACACTCTGGAAATATTGACAGGATTTCCTAGACCAACTTTCCATTGATCACCATTGTCCACAAACGTAAGATCACATGTAGCAGTGAAACTTTGACATACACTAGAAGAAAATAGCGTACCATCATAACATTTTATTCTAGCACTCATTGATTTTGTAAGCACACAGCTTCACAATTGTTGCAGCAATTGAAACATCTCAGATGGGAATAGTTATGCTACTGATTTGTCATACTCTATATTTTATCTTTAGAGAAGGACTCCTTGGCATGGCAGATAAATATTTATTAGACTATAACACTACAATGGATAGGACATCTCTTCCAAAATTGTCACAAACTTACTGAGCACTAACAGATGGCAAGAAAAGGGAAAAGTGCTTTGCATATATTGGGACAGTATGGGTTGATGGATATTGAGTAATTTTTGTTCTAACATTATTCTAAGCAGTTCACTTAGAACTGTTAAAGTATTTTATTTGTCCTCACAACAATTCCATAAAGTCACTTTTATTATGTAGTATACCTATTACATTGATAAGAAAAAAACTGATGCCCAGAAATGTTCAATAAACTGCCCCACAATTAATAGGAGAGTCAGGACTCCATTCTACACAGCTTCATTCTCAAGGCTGTGCTCTTACCACAAAGCTAAAGACTTAGTTCTTAGGGTACAAATTCCATTATTCCTATGCTTTGGTGTAGGACAATTGAAGGAGGTTGTATTTACTGCCTTTTTGAGGTTCATGCCAGGAAGTAGTTAGGTTGTACCTGCCTTTCTCCAAGTGGTACTAAGCACAGTGAGCCAAAAGCATATAACTATGACCTTGGGCAGAAGTTTTCTCCATCCTTAATGATTTGACTGTATAAGCCTCTTAGAATTCAGCTCTTTGCCTGGAAGTAGGTCCCAGCTTCTGAAAGAAGTTCATGCATAGCCTTTCCTCTTATAGTGCATGTCAGTGTCCATTCTCTTCTGGATTTCCTTCTGTATATCTCCGGTCAGAACTGCTTAGCTCCCTAGGTGACTCTTCCTTCTAAACGTGCTTATCAACTGTTAGGAGAATTCCAGAAGACTCATTCCTGCCCCCCTTTTATTTCTCTATTCTCTCTCCTAAAGTGTTCTTATTCAGTGCCTTGGTTTTACAGAGCATTGATGATTCTCAAATCTGTATCTACAGCCCTGATGCAAACCTAAGCTTCACACTCGTAGTTTTAATGTCCCAACTGATATCCCCATGTGAATGACTAGTAGTCACTTCAAATTGGATTCAAGTAAGAACTCCTGGTTTCCCCCATGCCTGTTTCTCCTCCAATGTTACCTATAATGGTACCACCATCTGCCCAGGTGTTCAAGCCAAAAACTTAGTAGATGGCCATTCTGATTTCTCTCTTTCTTTTAGTTCCACTTACAATCTCAAATGTTTTTCCAAATACATTCATTCAATTTTCATTTTTCCACCTTAGTACAAGGACACTCCATCTTTTGTTTGAATCAGTATATTAATTAACACCTGAATGGTCTCACTGGTTTCTCTTCTAATAGCTTTTTTCTACAGTCCTGCCTCTAACCCAATCCAAACAGATCAGTTTATTTTGGCCCCTGTTTGAAATACTCCAATAGTTTATCACATAAATGATTTTAAGAATTTCAATTAATTAATTAATTAATTAATTAATATCTCAATTTCTTACCATGACCTAGGAGCCCTTGTATGGGCTACATGATTTGGCCCCTGCCTACCTCTCTGAGCCTGTTCTCACTCTGGTCCACACTCACAAAACTTCCTAGTTAAATACACCATGCTTACTTACATTCCACAGCCCAGTTCTTCAGCCTAAAAGTCACTTCCATAAAGAAGTCACCCATATTAACCATACCTAATAGTCCCTTGTCACTCTCTTGTTATATAAGCCTATTTTATTTTCAAGGCTGCATTCACCATATTAAGTAATCTTCTTTATTTCATATTAAATTGCCTATCTACCTCACAAAGCCTGCCGGCTCGAAGAAAGTGGAAAGTTTGTCTTGTTACCCATACTAAAAACTCAATGCATGTTTATTAAATGAAAAATAGCTTGAGGTCTTCTATATACCTCAGTCACCTCTGCCAGCAGGAAGAGACTACTTAATAGCAGTTTCCCAAAGTGATTTTATAAATAGGAAATTAGTAACAAACAAAATAAATCACTAACCAAATCATCACAGGATCAACATTCACAGGCCACCTTTTACTGATAACTACAGAACACTCAGATTCTCTTTTCTGACCCATTACACAGCCATCCGACCTCCTCTAATTTACCTAACATAAGCCTACAGAGATTAGGGATGTTGTGTGGGTAAGAAATATTTATGTCTTTGAGAGTCTTCTCTGGAAAACTTAGAAATCTTCGTTTCTTACTGTTGATAATAGGAAGAAGTGAAGAAGGTGACACACAACTCGATCCACCAAATGTTACAACACAACCATTTTCACATCGTCTCTGAAAAAGGTACCATATTGTTTTCTCCATTTTAAATGGGTTTCAGTAGATTAACAGAAAGTTTTTAAACTTTGAAAACACAAATATTCTTATCGAGGCTAGTGGCTGGGTTAAAAATGGCCAAAATTCTTTGATATTCCTCTTCAAGTGGTGAGGTGCATTTCTCCTCCCAGTGAATCTAGGCAGGTCATGGCTGCTTTGACAAAGTATTATGGAAGTGATGCTACACCACTTCTAGGACTTTTCCTTAAGAGCACTGGCAGATTTCGCCTGAGGTTCTTGGACCCCAGAGCTACCATGTAGCCCATTTCAGCTACATGCCAAAGAACCATATTGTGAAGCCCTGAGACCACAAGATCAGAGACAGGGGGCCAGCAGAGCCCAACCTTCCAATCATCCTTGCCGAAATACCAGACGTCGAGTGAAGACATCTTGAACCTTCAAGACTGCCCAGTTACCAGGTAAATACCATTAAGTGATACCAGTCAATCACATGAAGCAGAAGAATCTCCCTGTGAACCCAGCCCTGTAAATGAACTACATGGACTACAAATTCATGAGATAGATAAAAATATAAATAAAACTAAGTAATTAAAATTTTAGAATGACAAGTAAAATCATTGTTTAAATCCTCATTTTAGCTATAGTTAGTTATTCAACAGTACATGGACATAATAAGGCTATGGGTTAATGTTACAGAATTTCTAGCAAAATTAAGCATTATATTCAGTTAGTCCAGACTAATGTTTAATGAAAAAATAATCAAAGTTTACAAAGGAAAATGTACTGACCTGATAACTGCATTTGTTGAGGCATCAGCATCTGAGGCATTTACCAATAAAACATCTGTTCCAGTGGGTGCATCTTCAGGAATTATTGTGAAATACATTTTACTGGCAAAAGTAGGGACATTGTCATTGACGTCATCTACGATGACATTGATTGTTCCAGTTCCAGTCAGGGCAGGGGATCCTAGAAAGAGAAGAAAATCAAGTTTTTAATGTTTATAAATAACAAAGATAACAGCAAATTTAACATTAATTAGTTACAGATAACACTACTGGAGACAATTTAGAAAACATCTCAAAGTGAAATTTCTAAATGCTACAAGTGATTGAGTGATTTTTGATTCTTTTACAAGTATTTTCATTTATAAACTAGTATTTCAAATCTTTTCTGATGATATTGAACAAAAAGAGTATGTCAGCCTCTTATTCTATTTGAAAGGTGCTGATTTGGCAATGAAAAACACAACAATATCATTTAAACACCACAAAACAGGCACTGCTGGTTTCTCTGAAATTGCATTAAAATAGCTCACTCCAAATTTGGAGAATACCCATGGGCATTGAATATCTGGCCAACTGACAAAGCACGAAAACTAAATTCCTAGCTGTGACTATCAATGTTAATATCAAAAATTTGGGTTTCTGGGTCTTTAAATTCCCTATTCTGAACTAATATTTGTTTGTAAAGGAAAAAAAAAAATAAAGCTTCAAGTTATATCTCAAAACCACGATCTTCCACTTGGTGGAAATAACATTATGTGGATGAGCTGACTTGGAATTATTTTTGTTACATTTATTTAATATTTAATATAAATGTGAAACAATTATTTTTTTTTTATTTCCTGTTCCAGCTCTGTTATCAGCATATAATGAAAAGCCAACATTGAACAAAACCTTGGCATACACTGTCCGTACTACACAAAGTTAACAGACTTTGTGGTGAAGGTCAGAAGCCATATTTGGTTACATTCTGTGGGTTATCCCAAAACTAAAAGTCAAATCAACTGTCTTTAGATGCATGTTCAAAATCAGTTTTCAAACTTTAATCTGTCTAAATAGAAACAATAGAGATCTGTTTAACTGTGTTTATCTAAAATAAAATAAAGCCCTGAATACTCTCTTTTTCTGTTTAAGATATTAAAACTTTCCATAAAATTATTCCCCCTTATATGAAATTTAAATTCTACTTATTTCTAGCACTCAACACTTTTTAATAAAAGCCACCCATTCATTCACTCATTCATTTCTCTGTAAAATGTCTATGGTGTTCCCTTTTACTCCTCACAGAATGGTGTTGAGATTCACAACCTTCCAGTATTTTTTTTCTAGTAATCCTGTGATTTGCTGATATTTCCTTTACTACTATTTAAACCTGTTCTATGTTCTTAGATTGTAACTACTGATGGCCTATAACCAATGAGCTTTTATGCTCAAATATATAGGAACCAAAATCAGACTAGAACAAACAGACTAGAAAATTATGGAATGCAATGGATTTAGTGATGTTATATGTGTGCTCTATACAAGGAAGCTTGAATTCTACATGAGATGAAAATGCATATGACCAGTTGAGCTAGGCACTGTGATGAAGCATGATTGCTCCCATAAATCTATGCAATGAAATTTAGGCTACATGGTGATAATTATTGCCAAATATATCTTTCTCAGTATTTTATATTAAACATTCCATTTCCATTAACATATTTTTAAATTCATGACTCCCAAAGTCTTACTTTTTATTTTTTTTTAATTTTTATTTATTTTTGACAGAGAGACAGAGCATGAGTCGGGGAGGGGCAGAGAGAGAGAGGGAGACACAGAATCCAAAGCAGGCTCCAGGCTCTGAACTGTCAGCAGAGTCCGACGCAGGGCTCAAACCCACAAATCGCAAGTTCATGACCTAAGCTGAAGTTGGACACTTAACTGACTGAGCCACCCAGGCACCCCAGAGTCTTACCTTTCAGATGTTTGATTTTGTATTAAAGGAAACAAAAATTAGTATTTACTATTGCTTACATGTATAGTTAACTATAAACTTACTAAAAGAGTATAATTGCCTTTTCACTAGTCACTTGATGTTAATAATGGTAAAATGATGTCACAAATATTTCATACACAAAATATATTTGGAAGTATTATAAACACTGGAGAAGCACATCAAAATAAGACTTTAAAGATCTCACTCAACATATTAATAATGATCATATCCTTAGGTAGACAAGTACTGGTTTAAGAAGTTTACATAGACTACATTGTGTAATCCTCATCAGTTAGTACCCCTGCTATCCCCAATATATGTTTAAATAAGCTGATAATTGGATTAAATGATTTTTCAAGGCCATAGACATAGTGAGAGAGCTGGAATTTAATCCATGGGACTTGGATGTGAAGCTGTTTGCCACTGGCAAAAAGCTGAAACGTGTTGCTAGCGGCTGAACGGGTGCCACTCAGCGAGATGTGCTGGGACTCTGGACAAGCTGAGCCCAGAGAACAACCTTAGACACAAGTTGGAGAAAAGCCCCAAGTCCATAGGTGATAGACCCTAGTTATTTGCCAGTTGAAGTTTGTGGGGCATTTGGAGACAGCACTCCTGTCAGAGACTTTCAATTTCTCATAAGCGTCCTGTTAAAGCTAACTAAATACCTTCAAGGGTATCATTGATGATCAATGTTTGGACTAAATCTCTTATGTATGTTTAATTATGTACAATTTGGTGAAATGCAAGTTAATTATCTGCATCATGTTGGTATCTTTTCCACTAGTTACATTAAAAAAAAAAAGGTAAGTAAAGGATAACTGTGTTTTCATGTGGGCAAAAGAGGATGCCATGGGAAGGACAGTGTGCACACTAGGATGTATTGAGAGAAGGAATAACTAAATCAAGTCCCTACAAGCAAAGGATAGGAGGATATGGAGGGCTCTTTTATATAGTTTACTGACATTGAACTCTACTCACTAAATCTCAGTTTCCTTTTCTGTAAAATGGGAATAATAAGCATAGAACATACCCCAAAGAGGTACTGAGGGAAATGTAACATGCTAAGGATAGTGACTGGTATATAGTTAAAATGTATTCCTTGTTCTTGTACTTGCTTTAGACACAAGAAAAATGAAAACTTTACATTATGAAGGTCCATTTTCTTAATATTAAAGATTTCAATTTTATAGTTCTCAGGATTTTTATTCTCCAATGAAGCTTTTGACTCAGCTCTATGATAATATTATTCAGGAAAATATTTTGAGTCATCCTTTCTTCTTAATGATTCCCTTGTAGTGTAACAAAATGAGACACTTAGCTCTCAAACCTTTCATAACTTTGTGGAGGACATGTTGATTGGAAATTTAAAGATAAAAAATTTGGTACTTTACAGTGAGAGAGTTTAAAGAAGACCTAAATATTTCTGGTATGCCCATTGCTCTCTAATCAACAATACTTAAACTTGTTAAGAAGTATCCCAGTAACTGCCAAGCAAAGGTTTTATCCTTGGTATTCTAAAGTGTCTGATGACACATATATGGAAAACCACATAAAATGATGACTAACTCATTTGGTCAGGAACATGTGATTTCTTTCTTTGTCTCTAAACTACATAAATATGGTTGCTGATGTGTTTTCTGAATTAGTAAGCAAAAAGAGAAAAACATTGTTTACCCAGGAAAATACTCAGCAAGTTCAATCTCAGTGTCTTCATACCAGAGAATACCTAATTTTCCAAAAGATTTTAAAAGCACACCAGTGACAACAAGATGGTCCCAGCTTGAGAAGTAGCCCCATAGGTGATCCCATATCCACATGGGAGCTCTTCTCAAGCAAAGGGTCCCCTTTGCTTCTCTTAGTAGCTGCCACAGCCCAGTTTATAAGCACTTAGGGTTCTTTTCCTATTTTCTTCAAGAATTGTCAGAATGAACCACAATTCTCCAGTGGCCTCCCCTTCTTGTTGCCCCAAAGGATGTGCATGCAGGTCTTATCTACTTTTTTCAATTTTATAAGGAAACCTTACAGACACATTGTTCTAAATTTCTAGGCCTTTTACTGAGATTTAATTAACCCTAAATTTGAATTCTGCTTCCAATATGTTTTACTTTCATTCTTGGGAATGGGACCTAACCGCCAAACAACCAGATCCCATCTCATCCTCGTCCACTAATAGCGTGAGCTCTGGAAGTCACTGCCTCTGAACTTTAGTCAGGAAAGTGAAATCAAAGGAGAAAAATGGAACGCCCCTGGTTTCACATAAATCTTATTTCTACATCACTGGTCTCAGATGAAAGACACAAGTTCCCTAGTTGATGGCCCACATAAATTTTGGCACTTCCTCTCATCTGCTAATTGAATGATGAAGCCATGTTTTCATCGTTGCTTTTCTGTGTTTGGTTGTCTTTAAACTCTCTCCCTCTTAACTATGTGAGGAAGTGGTCTAGGATCCTTATGTTCCTGTTTCCTAACAGTTTTTGTTATGTCCCTTGTGAAGTGCAGCACAATGCCTACTGTTACTTTATCTTTAGTCCACACCTCTCTGTTGGCTCTAGGCTGACACATGCGACTATCTGTTGTCTCTGCTTGCAAGTTACCAAAAAGCCTCAATATTAGTATGCGAAAAACTGAAATATTAATTATTCTGTGTAAATGTAGCCCATATTTTTATCTATAAATTGAAATATAAATATATATACATATATATTTGTATATACATATTGTTTAACACTTGAGATCATATTGTTTACTTGAGATCATGTATATATATATATTTATATACGTATTACTCATTTAATATACAGATTCTATATAATAGGTATTTTTTTTTGATAAAGAATTTGAGACTCAAAGAATTTAAGCAATTTATTTATATTCAGCCATAGTGGAAAGAGAGAGCCAATTTTGAACTCAATGCCATTCTTACTATAGATGTTTTACTCTGTATTATTATTACTATCAATGTACTCTGTCATATCCTCTGTTAAGTTATAAGCTAATAGAAAGCAGGAGTAATTTTATTTAATTCACCTTTATGTCAACCCATAATGCATACCATTAGACTTTGTTCTCATTCTGCAGTCTTTTCCTCTGATTCTTTATATGGAAATCTGGTCTAGTGACTGGCTAAAAGTTCAAAGAACAGAATACTTCTAGAAATATACATCTGGGAATACAGGCCCTAGCCTAAGGCTGGGGTCAGAGAAGAAAACTGCAGGCAAAGGTCAACGTTTTGGAGGTAGTCTACTACTTAAAAAACAGAGGGTCCCAATTAATACTGAATCCCAGGAGAAGAATCAGAATACTAGGGACCAATGTTTAGTTTGAATAGGTCTGCTAATGATGAATTATATAGGCAGTGGCATAATAAAGCAAGATTGTTCAATCTCATCTTGGATTGATTTATGAAAAACAGACACAATCAGAAAGAAGAGGCAGGATGTAGTGACACAGACTCCTGACAGATGACAGTGAGCCAATGAAAAGGGTTGAAGGTACAAATAAAATAAAAGGTCAAGGCCTCAGAAATTTATAATTATAGAGGCCAGGAGGTGCGGTGGACATTTGAAATATACTTATAAGTTGGAAGATAAGAAGAACTTCAAATTTCATTTTGTAAAATTTTTATGTATTGTATGCATTCATCTGTATACATGTATATATATACATATATACATAAGTGTAAAAATAAACATGAGTAAATTGGTAGAAACCTTCTGAAATTTTTAGAGCAAATATCAAACAATGCATATGATTCTGAAAAGCATTTTTAAAAGGGTGTGAAAATAAATCACACACACAGAGACTGTTTACAACTTAATCTTCTGATAATCCATTATACTATGGTAGTTTCATGCTCTGTGTGGGTCATATTTTATATTTTTGAATTTGAAAAATGATTAAGTGGATATTGGCTTTTAACACTGGTGGCTTAATATGCTCAAATATATCAACATAAAGTTCAAATTAATTTAAAATGAGATTTAAAAAGAAAAAAGTTTTAAGCAACTGCTCTATCAGAAAATACATTTTTAGTAAGTGTAATAAATGAGTCTAAATGAGTAATTAAAGTTCACACTGCAGGCAGATTACATTTTTTATGTTAACCCTTATAAATTAAACATACTTTCATGAAACATGAAAAACTATTCTGCAGAAATAAAATTTTTGCTTAACTAAAATCTGTTGCTTTGCAACAAAGCCGATTTCATTCTTGACATCAAACATTTGGTGAATAGGTCCTCTGGATGTGTGTTTGTTGTAGTAAAGTATTAGCTTCTTTTTTTTTCTTTCCCAAGAAGTAAACACATTTTTCTCACAGTAAGCCGTCCGCTGAAAATCTACTGAAATTTCACCCGTTCTATATTAACATTAGACCTTGTGTGGTTAGATTTAAATTTGAATTCAGCCAATCTATAAAGCAAATAAGTACGGAACCTTTCGAATACGAACAGAAACTGTGTATTTTAAAAATAACATTTATAATGTAATTTATTACTGCTAATTAGTTTTACAAATATATTTATATAAATTAGGTATATATACTCTTAGATAACACTTGATTTTTAAATTATTGCTGTAGGAATCTTTACCAAGAACACCATATTTCCTTGATAAATTCTTTTACTAAATAGAAGTGATAAGTAAAAAAGGGAAACTATTTAATAATGTTATGAAAATGACACTGAAAAGTCACACAACTATATGAATGTACTTAATGCTACTGAATTGTGCACTTAAAATAATTAAAATGGTAATTATGTTATATATATATATATATAGCCACAATTTAAAATTTTTATAAAGTAATATATAATGTTAACAAAATATTTTATCCCGCACAAAAAGCAGGTCTTGAGGAATTACTTTTTAGAGGACTTTAAAAGAAAATCCTCAATACATGTTGAAACTCTGAAACATTAAAGGCTACCTCAAATGCTAAACATAACTTGCCTCCTGCCTACTTAGTTAAAATATCTAATTATATATTTATGAAATAATGATCAAAACACACTACAAAATGATTATGCTTTATCAGGATAAAATGAAAAGACTTTTTGAAAAGGTAAAAAAAAATTCTCACAGTGAGGTCAGTTTTTACGACATTTAATGTTTATCTTTTAAGTCATATA
Organism: Felis catus; assembly: GCF_018350175.1. Lineage (NCBI taxonomy): Eukaryota > Metazoa > Chordata > Mammalia > Carnivora > Felidae > Felis > Felis catus. The sequence goes on from NC_058371.1 coordinate 99,015,677, forward strand.
AATATTTTCATTAATATTGCAAATAGTTTGTATCCACTTCAAAGTTGGGTCCTTTGTCCACTCGTATTTATAGCTTACACGAATAAATAAAATCTACACTGAAATTATTTTATTAAATTTTAATTCTATGCAACATAATGACAATTCTAGCTTTCACTTAACAATTTTAGAAGCTAAATCATTTGTTTTTGTATTTGTATCTAGTGAATATACAAATGAAATTCTATGTAGGAAGAATTTTTCTTACTAAAGAGTACCTGGTTTTAAAAAAAAGTATTTAAATAAATAATTTATAATAATATAATGTCACTAACATACATGGTACAAAGTCTTACTAGAAATAAGAGGAAGTAAAACAATTGTTATCAACTTTGGAAATAAAATTCTCATCCTAGGACAAGTATTTTGTTAAAGTAAGCATATTTGGCCCAAGATGGACCCATTCATGTTAAGCGTCACATCAGCAAACCAGAACTTAATTGTCTGTGCTCAGTTCTCCAGAAACAGAGGTCAACCAACCAGTACCTGCCTCTTCAGCACAAATTACCTTAGCTCACTCCAAGTCTTCCTTATGCCTATAAGGAAAGCAACCTTGCTTTAACCAATCAGCAAATGCCCTGTATAATGTCCTCGCTCTTCCCGTTGAAGTACTAACCAGGCCAGACCCTGCTTAGCTTCTGAGATAAGACAAGATCAGGTGTGTTCAGGGCTGTAGAGGGCTTATCTGGTCTACACAAATCTCTTGCCTTGTACAGCTCTGTGAAGGTTCTTTCTGTCTACTAGCTTGGATACTGTTTGATTCATGAATTGCTGAACAAAAGCCTATGAGATCAGTAACTTGTGGAAAAAATTTATTTCAGCAACTCTGATGGAAATAACTAAGACTGCCTTAGACGCAAATATACAACAAGTTAAATACAATTAATTTTTTTGTAATTGAAGATAATCCTGGCTCTATCTGACTTATGGAACCACTGGTGCCTTGTGGAAAGCTTTCAAGCAATTTTCATTATTCAAAATGTTCATTATAACACACAAGGCAAGCTCTTCTTCAACATTTTCCCACAAATAATGCTGACAAAATGCCATCTTTCTGGAACATTTAAAAAACAACCATCTTCCAATGTAAAATGTCATATTCCACATTTCTGACCTCTCTTTTGATTATAGAGCCATTTATAATGCAATGACTGTCTCAGCTTAAACAATATGACAGATAGCATTCATTCAAATGTCATCATATCTTCACCAAGAAAATAAAGCATATTTATTAGCCCTTTTAGCTTTTAGAATCAACTTTTGCAAAAGCATCATGTTTCCCCTCCATTAAAAAGTAATTTTCTATCCCTGCATAAGAATGAAGTTTAGGCCTTCTTTCAGTCATATGATAAATGTCCTTAATTAGAAATGCTAATAACTGAACTTTTCCCCTCAGACCTATTAGTTATGCTGACACATAGATGCTTCATAACTAAACTTTTTGGTCTAATCTATACACAGAATATCTCTATATCCCTTTGTATATTAGACCAAGAACAGATAAAGAATAATGTATTTAATTTGTGAACTGATTAATTTCCCACCTCCAAATTCAATGCCAACATACACACATAGCACAACTGATTCATTGTACGTGTACATATGTGTGTATCACACATATTGTATACTAGAAAAAATATCTAACACCCGTTTTACACTTTCTAAAACCCTTGGACATGCATTTCCTGATTTAAGAAGAATATCAATCCTTTGATTTCAAATTTATGAATATTCTTATTTTGCAAGCTGTTTTAATGGCTAAAAACCACTTGGTTTTTAAGGGTTTTTTTTTAAATATAAAAATAACATTTAATCCAAAGAAAGGAAATTCTTATAAATGTGGTCTATGCAAAACATATCACAGTAGACAAGCTAATATGTGGAAGCAGTGAGTAATGGTTTAGAAATGTTTTCCCTGACAGGGTTACCAGTTTTAAATCCCATTTTCACTGAAAAACAGCTGCATGCTAAGCCAAGTTGCTTATCTTCTTGAATGCTTAGTTTTAGTTTTTTTTTCTTTTAATTCATAAAATTGGAATAATAGTGTCTAATTTACAGTGCCATTACGAGATTAAATGAGATGATATAGTACAAATTCTGGCACATACAAGCCCTCAGAATTCACGGAATGGAAAGTTTATGACTTTTTCACGTTGTATCTACCCCAATGTCTTCTCTAAGAGCTAAACTTTTGTATATATCTCCCTGACATCTCCATCGGATATCTCATATCTAAAATATACCATATCCCAAAATTAGTTCTTGATAATTTATCTTAAAATTCTTCTATCTCCCTGTCTCCAAATTTCTAAGGCAAATATTCTAGGACTCCTGTTTGATTCATCTGTTTTCCTAACTTCCTACGTCTCCTATTCGATCATCGAGTCCCACTAGCTCTATCTTCAAAATGGATAAGATATTTAGCTCGTTACGTCACACCGTCCCCTTATGCCAAATACTATTATCTCCTTCAGGGATTGCTGTCATGGTCTTTTAACCACCATTTCTATTTCTGCTCTTGCTCTTTACCACCACTACAAAGCCAGATCTCTTCTCCATGAAACCAGATCTTTCCAAAATCTCTCGGCACTCTCTGTCCAAAACCTTAACAAGGCTTCACCTCTTTGAACAAAATTAAAATTCTTTACCCTGCCCTAAAACATTTGTGTGATCTAGCTTCTGCTTCCTCCATCCTCCAAGACTGTCTTTTTTTCACCCTTGTCCAGCCATCCAGCACCTCTTGCAGTTCTCTGGGTGTGGTCAACTCCATCCTTGCCTCAGGGCTGTTTCATCTGCCAGCAACACTGTTTCCCTGGATTTCCACATTTCACTTTCTTGACTATACTGTCCTCCAGTTCCTCACTCTGTGCCACTTAACCTGCTTTATTTAACTTCATAACAACACAATATCAAGATGCTTGTTACACATTAATATAGCCTATAGAAGCAGAAGAATCTCATTGACTGTAATCAGAATTCACTTATAAGGTCTATTGAATTAGCTTCATGGGGGCGCTTGGGTGGCTCAGTCAGTTAAGCATCCAACCTTGGCTCAGGTCATGATCTCGTGGCTTGTGAGTTTGAGCCTTGTGCCGGGCTCTGTGCTGACAGTTCAGAGCCTGGAGCCTGCTTCACATTCTGTGTCTCCCTCTCTCTCTGCCCCTTCCCCATTCATGCTCTCTCTCTCTCTCTCTCTCTCTCTCTCTCTCTCTCACACACACACACACACACACACACACACACACACAAATAAATACCTTAAAAATTAGCTTCATGGTTTGATTTTAATAAATGCAAAATGACAGCTGGCAGGGATCATTGATAATATTCTCATCTTCTACCTGGAAATTCTAATTAATTTTTTTGTATCTTCTCCTACCTAGCAATTTAGCTTGAACAATGACTAAATTTAAGCCTATTTTAAAAAGATCAATATTGAAATTACTGATTCTAATTAATTTGGCTTCACTTAAAAATATTTTGAACTTGATTCAATGTATTTGGAAAAATAAAAATAACAGTTAAATGTCTTATTCATTAGAGTACAATGAACAACATATAAGAAGAAAAGCTTTATTAAAATTGCATTTTTGGAAATCTGTGTTATTCAGAGACTCAGCAGATCCTAATTCATAAATACAGTATACATGAGCAAGAACTCAGTTGGCAGGCAGAAATCCTTGATATTGTTCTTGACTCTGTCAGTCTCATTCTTCAAGCTCTGGCAAACTGCCTAATTATTCCAGGCCTCACTTTTCTTATCTCAAATATAAAGAAAATGGTCTGGTTCATCTCCAAGAAGTCCTCTGGCTATAAAATTATTATTTTAAGTCAAATTTTTCTAATTTGAAAGTGTTTCATGTATAGTTCTCTTTCAAAATCCTTCCATATTACACACTGAAATCCAACAAACATCACTCTATTGTCATATCACCTTGTTTTAATGTTTTTTCACACACTAATTGAGTTCCCTGAAAGAGTAGTGGCAGACAGTAATGGCTCACAGATTCTAAAATTCTGGTGAGGGCAGAAAATAATCTTGCATTAAAAGAATGTATGTATATACATATATATATCAAACCTGAAAAAATCACTTGTATAAATGTATATCTATTGGAACGGTTTATCTAAACACCAAAATTCCCATGACAAAAGTCAAAACAAGTGAAAGTTTTCATATTACGTTTATATGAAGAGTCATAGGCCCTTATTATTAAGCCATGTGAAGCTAAATACCATACATGTGACATATTTCTATAGCTAAAAAGGTGCTGGGTATTTGAGTGATATGGAAGGCTCACACTTTTTTTTTTGTTTTGTTTTGGGAAGCCCAGGTATTAAAGAATTGCTAAATGGTAACACTTCAAATGCACATAATTTCTTCTTATGCAGATTTTGAATTAGTGAATTAAATTAAGAAAAGGTAGGGGGCACAGCACAGAGTAGAACAAGACCTACCTAGAAACATCTAATAGATAACAGAATTGAATGAGATCCAGAAGGTTCAAGGGAAAGTCATGAGAACATAGCTCAAACAGTATTTTAAGTATCTAAACTGAATTAAAGCCATAAAATGCTTCACTGGGTCCTTACATATGACTGCAATTTATCACATCACACTAAACACTCCAGAGGCTTAAACACTTGTGCTGTTTTTTCAAAGCAGAGGTCAATTTGAATGACCACAACCAATGTAGAAAAACTTCTGGAATTTCAGCCATGAGTTTACAAAGATTGGTGCTTTTCCTTTTGGTAGGACCTTTGAAAAATCTGCAAGTGATAAATATACAACAATAAACTAAAAGCCTGGTAAATAAAATATGAAATAACAGTTGCATATTAAAATAACAAGATGGTGATGATTGATTATCATGACTTTCTACCCATTAAATCATTTTATCATTTAACAAATGTTTAGTAAGCACCTGTTATGTCACAGGTTCTGTTCTGGGTGTTTCTGGCAATTCATTTTTTTTAAGTTTATTCATTTATTTTGAGCAAGACAGAGACAGCACGAGTGGGGGAGAAGCAGAGAGAGAATCCCAAGCAGGCTTCGCACTGTCGGCCCAGAGCCTGACATGGGGCTCAAACTCACAAAACTATGAGATCATGACCTGAGCCAAAACCAAGAGTCAGATGCTTAACCTACTGAGCCACACAGGGGTGCCCCTCTGGAAATTCATTTGGCACAAGACTTAGGAAGTTTACATTCTATTGGAAGGATATCTATTGATAGAGTTTGATTACTCCACACACTCATGTATGATATTAGATTTTCAGATAATAATTGGTTTTAAGACAAAATCACAACAAGGCAAAGTGATAGTAAAACTGGAAAGAGGGATTACATTAGATTGGTGGTCAGATAAGTCCTTTCTGAGGGGCGCCTGGGTGGCTCAGTCAGTTAGGTGTCCGACTTTGGCTCATGTCAAAATCTCACGGTTTGTGAGTTCGAGCCCCACGTTGGGCTTTGTGCTGACAGTTCAGAGCCTGGAACCTGCTTCGGATTCCGTGTCTCCCTCTCTCTCTCTCTACGCCTCTCCTGCGTGCACTTTGTCTCTCTCTTTCTTTCTCTCAAAAATAAGTAAACATTAAAAAAAAAGAAAAAAATAAGTCTTTTATGAGAAGTTGACATCTCACCTAGATATAATGGCAGAATAACTAAAACATGAATGTGTCTGGCCTTAAAAAAAAAGAAAAGAAAAAAGAAAAAGCCAGCTACAGGGTAGAACACTTCAGACAGAGTGAAGTACCTGAACACGGGGGCAAATGCAGGAGAAGGTTGGCAATTTTTAAAGGCCAAATTATCTGACATTGTCAATTTGCAATAAAAGTGACGGCAACTACTCTCCAGAAGCAAGTCACCTGATTGGTGACATTTACTGGCTTCTGTGTGTCAAATGTTTCCACACTGGCTGATGTCAACCCATCAACATGATGACAGTGAATGCAGAGCTGGAGATGACAGTGGCTGAGCCTGCCCAGTTCGGGAGGGCAGGTGCCTGATAAAGGTGGCAGTGGGTGGGGAAAGACCAAGTCAGAGAGGCGGACAGAGGCCAGGTCACTGAATGCTATGTGTCATGGTGAGAAGTTCAGGCTTTATTCTCAGAAACCACTGGAGGGTTTTTAAGCAAGCGATAGGGCATGATGATCTAATTTATAGTTTCAAAGTTCATGAGATGCTTGAAGAATGTACTTTGGGGAGAAGAGTTAGGCAGTTAGGGAGCTATTATATCAGTCCTGGCTTCGACCAAGGTGTTGGTAGTGGAAATGAAGAAAGTGGAAAAATTCAGGATGTTTTTCAATGTCTTTTTAAGGAAGAAATCTACTTGCCAATGCAGTTGTTGAATGTGGGGATACAGAGAAAAGGGAACGAAGAAGGATAACAGCAATTGGGAAATTGTGGACAAAGAAATTTATGGAGGGTAGGGAGTCAAAAAATTTTATCTGGGCTTACTGAGCTTGAGATGTTCAGCAAACAAGCTGACTAATATTAAACCTAAAAGTAAATCATTCTCATATTTATTTCTGCCAGTAAGCTTTTCATGTAGAAATTGGTATATTCATTTTATCAATATGAACATGAGGGTAACTTAACCAAGGTTATGTGGCTAAGAAATGGCAGAGGTGAGATTTGAACTTCAGTTTAACTACAAAGCTATGTATTTACCTCAGGATATACTTCCATTTTGTAACTGAATTCTCTGAATTAATTTTCTAAGTTATTGCTTTGGGCTCCCTGATAATTCACTGCAACTTACTACATTAAAGTCATATTATTTTATTTATTGCATATATAAGACAACGGTAAGGAAGACCCTTATAAGGAAGGCTACTTGGGAAGAGAATGCTAAATCTTGTGAAGGGCATTGACTGCTTTATAGCCAACGCCCCTCTTAAAAGCAGCCACATAGTTATGGCTTCTCTGTAGTACCTGCATTACTGTGCCAAGCTGAAGCTTTGGCCTCCTAGGAATTGGTACTTGGTACAAACTATTTCTATTTCTAGAAAAAATAACAGGAATACAGAATTAAGGGGAATATTTATATTTTTAATTATAAACAAAATATTATTCTGAGTTGAGTTATACTTTCAACCCATTACATTACCATTTAATAATTTAAGCCTATAGGAAAAGAAATGAGGTCGAATTATCTTACTCTGTTCTGGTTTTGTTATTTAGCAATGTAACATTCAGCCCCACACACACGTGATAGTGCAGTTGTAGCTCATTTTAAGTAGTAGACAGGAGTAGAGAGTTTCCAGATGTGCTACTTTATACTCATGCAGTCAGTAAATAAAAATAAAATAAGAGTGCAATGCTAATATTTTCTCTCCCAAAAATATTCAAAGATTTAAAGGTTTGCTGATAAAAACAAAAACAAAAACAGCTGATTCAAGTATTGCCATATTGCCAAAGTTAACCTATCTCTGGGCTGCCACAGGTAAGAATTTTTAAAAAGCAATGGGAAAGTAATTTGTGGGCTAGAATAAAACTGTCAAACTTTTTTCTTGTTTAGAATGCTTTGATATTTCCTGGTCCTTAGAACATGGCAAATTTGAGAATAACATGGCATCTGGGATCTAAAGCTGCCATATTTTTCTGAGTTTTCTCATGTCACCTACCAATTTGACTTTTAAATCAAAGAAGTGAATCTGTATTTTAAATCTTGTGTCAGAAACTTCATGGTTGGAATACAAGATTAAACGGCAGATTCTTAAGCCTGATACCTCAAACTCATGTTCTCTCACAAAAATGGTTTATTTGTGATACCCAAAGTATGCAAATTAATGGCATATAAAATCATTGTCACATATGAGTTTTAATGACTTTAAAATAATTCAGTCCAACTTCCCACACAACTTCTGATTGTTTTCTACATGATCCATATTAAATGATCTTCAGATACCTAAGTACTTTTTGTCTAGGGGCCTCAGACACATGAGCTCATATCAGGGCAACTCAAAAAAAAAAAAAAAAACACTCTCATCAAAATCTGTGCTTTCGGACAAAGTTTAAGAAATCCTCAGGGCGCCTGGGTAGCTCAGTTGGTTAGGTGTCCAACTTCAGCTCAGGTCATGATCTCAGTTCTGTGAGCTCAAGTACCGCATCGGGCTCTGTGTTGATATCTCGGAGCTTGGAGCCTGCCTTGGATTCTGTGTCTCCCTCTCTCTTTGCCCCTTCCCTGCTCACGCTCTGTCTCTCTCAGTCTTAAAACTAAATAAACATTAAAAAAAATTTTTTAAGAAATTCTCTAATTTCCAGGCTGCCAAAATGCTGAATCTCATTTACATCTCCCATCATGCTCTCTAACACCATATTTAAGGCACTAAATGACAAACTTCCAAATACCTTAATTTTACTGATAATCTGAATTTCCATAACTTATTAATACTCCTATCTCAATATTTGGCAGAATCAATACAGACATGGTCTTTCCATTTCTCATGTAGTGCCAACAATCCTTTCTAGAAATTAGAGTTATACTTCTATTATTTGTCCTAATATTAAGAATTTTAGATCCCCAATTTTCCTCAGACTCAAGGCTGATGGCATCAGTTTGACTCGCTGGAACCAGGGCTTGGTTCTTGCATAGTCTGCACATGTAGATCAATGTTTTATTGAATCTCCTCCTCGTGAAAGTTACTCCTAACAGGCTCATTCACCCACGTCTATTAGAAGAAAACACTTTTAGCTCTATCATTTCAAGGTGTTTTTTTTTTGTTTTTTTTTTTTTATTTTTTGTCTTTGTTTTTGTTTTTGTTTTTTTCCCCAAATGAAACGTCCCTTCCATATTGTCATTTTGTTGGAGAAATAGCACTACAAGTGATGGTTAACTTTGCTGGTCAGTCCACAAAATACTCTTTAACTGTATTTTGGTTGAACTATAGTTTTAAAAATCTGTGGTCTTCTTGAATAGTGAAACATTTACTATAAAATACATTCTTTGTAAGTTGAAAAGAAGTATCTGCTACAAACTAAAAATTTCTAAAGTAGTAAAGTATAAAATGAAACTTAATGTGAACTACAATTTTTAAAAAATGTTTATGAAACCAATACATCTATACATCTTTTAATAATAATACTTATGTAGTAAGGGACAGGGCAAATATTTCTAAGAATTTTACAGTATTTAAAGTGTATGAAGTACAATTCTTATTAAAATCATTATATACACGATGTTATAGGCATATTTAGCAATTTAACATAGGTTGTATCAATTAAACCTTATAATAAACTACTTTCTAGTTATTATTATCCCAATTGTACTGAAGAAGATACTGAAATTGAGAGAGATAGTACACCTTGCCTGAATCACAAAGAAAATTATGACAGAACCAGAATTCAAACCAGATTCAAAACGAAAGTTTTTATCATTTTATTATACAGATTAATACTAAGTTTTGGTTTGCAAATAAAATAATTTTGGCAATCAATATTATTATTTTCAAATTTGACTTTGCTTACACACTAAAAATTCAGTATACTCTGAACTTGCAAGTAAGCTATGCTAAGGTCTGAATCATACTCTGCCACATAGCTGTGTGATCCTGAGCAAATTATTTAACCACACTGAGTTTGGGTTTACTGTAAGTAAAATCAAAATAACATGCAAGGTTTTGAGATGATAAAGAAAAATGGGTTAATGTCTGTAAAACCTGTTATAATGCATGACACAGATGGATATAGATAGATATAGATATAGATATAGATATAGATATAGATATGGATATAGATATGTAAATTTCCTTCCTCTTCACAATATCCCCCACCCCTTGACTACATAGACATACAAAAATAATTTAAATTCTCAGAATCCCCTGGTTGAAAACAAGCACTCTTGTCTACATGGTTACATTCTTTCTCTACCATGATTTTTGACTTAGAATATTCCAAAGTACAAATCCTCTGATGGAGAACTTGTGGGCTGTGCCTGCTCATCCCAGATCACCCTGCGCTGCAACCTAACTCTTGCAATCACATCCTGCTTCCCACTCAGGGATGACTTCTCTGTGACACACATTCTGTGCACAGGTTTTATAGTGACTGATGCCTTAGCCAACTAGATTTCTGGTCCTGGTTTCTCCTTCCCCACTTCACTTTTACAAAGGCTATGTTTTCACGCATGCATAGAACTGACCACACATTTCCAGTACTAACTGGAGAAGGAAGCTAAGACTGGGGTGTTTTAGTAATAAAACCTTAGTTGTAAATATCTGACTACCAGTGTCTACTCAATTTTTTTCTCTCTTCTATCCAAGTGACTGTTGAAATACTGGATTGATATGAGCAATGTAGTAGTGACTGTATTTCTTACATAAGAATACTTACCCTTTGTGCCTACTGACCATGAAGCACATTACTGACTATGCACATAATAAAACATGTTTCAGATAAACTTGGTTTAAACTTTACATGGTTACCACACCATATTCTGTTCATTGTTCCTCAGGATTTTATAGTTTGCAAAAATATAACATGGTCATTCACACATATTTTCAAAAAGGCAGAGGCTGTGGTTTTCTCTGTAGGCAATAGTCTCAGATAATGACAATCCCAAGAGTAAATGGCAAATAATATATAAGAGCCACCTGAATTAATAATCATTGGCACTATCATCTGAATATTGAATATAAATCGATCATGACTTGTAATCTCAAAATCCCCTGCTCTTTTACTAGAAGTGGTGACCGGAAACAATATATTGTATACTCCAAAACTGGTCATATGTAACAAAAACTTAATGCCATGTTCATCAAAAACCTTTCAGCAACAGTAAAACGAGCACAGTTGTAAATTCAAAATTGTTCTGTATCAGTATCCACAAATCTACATGAATATATACTATATTCATGAATACAAATTTATATACGTAGATATAGATATAATTTTAGTCCTTTGAGGTTCCAACAAATCGCTTTGGCTTAAAGCGATTTCAACAAAATTTTAGAAACTATGTCAACATTATCAAATTCTTTAATCCTTAAATAATAAGTTGTGTGGCTATTTGTATAAATGAATGTCACATAAGGCAATGTTTCATGATTCATTAATGCCTCTGGAATTCAATGATCAATTCATTCATTCAATCACTTATTCAACAAATATTTAAGCAATACATACTTTCTTCAAGGCATAACATTTCTTTGACAAATTTTTAATTATTTCAATTTTGAATTAGAAGTCTCAGTATTTAGAGAGTCAATATACGCAAAACAAAATGGTGGTAAATAGTAATATTATTTTTTAATAGATTGTATTTTGTACCACCTGCTATACAACTTTACATAATTACTGCTTACAGACATTAAATCCTAGCATATACTGTTTTTCATTATTTCTATGGTAGTCCACTATGCTGCTAACTCAGTGAGGATGCCAGGTTCTCACTGATACTCCTTTTGGAGCTCTGTGGGGCTTCATCAAATGCCTATTATGGCTACTTACAAAACCTAGACGACTAATGAAGAACTCTGGACCCACTTTATTACCCACTATGGCCAGTTAGAACCATTGAATGTTTTAAAGCTGAAAGTGCTTGAAATGCCTCATGGCTTAATTGGTAGAGTATCAAATTACCCTCAAAAGTGATGGCTAAGTGGGCAGGGAAACATTTGGTCTTACAGGAATAGAGCCCTGTTTGTATTGTACTCAAGCCTTTATCACTTAGATATTTATACACAAATTTCACAAAGTGATATATCTGCTATAAATTATATAGATACAATTGGAGTGCCAAGAATTCATAAATTCTTCAATAAATGTTTAATTTCATGGTAGACGAATATACTTTTATTTATTTATATTGTGAAGAAATTCTTCATAACCAGACAAGGCGTACCTGAATCTGTAGCTGTGATCATCAAGACAAAGTGTTCCTTTGTCTCACGGTCCAAACTCTGTGTTACTTGAAGTTCTCCGCTAGCCGAGAGAGTAAAAGCATTGTCTTCATTACCACCAAATAGAACATATGAGAGTTTGCTATTAGGACCTTGATCATCATCTCTTGCCACCACCTGTAGGAGAGAATAATAAATGCCAGGAATGTGAATAAATCTAACACAACGTCCACCACAAAATAAAATGTATCATTAAAAATAATGAGGTAGAGGCATCTGGGTAGTCAGTTAATCGTCTGACTCTTGATTTTGGCTCAGGTCATGATCGCACAGTAGTGGGATCGGGCCCTTCATCAGACTCCCCGCTGACAGCCTGGAGCCTGCTTGGGATTCTCCCATTTCCTCTGTCTCTGCCCCTCCCCTGCTCACACACTTTCTCTCTCAAAATAAATAAATAAATTTAAATAAAATGAGATAAAGTCATATGTACCAATATTAAAAGGTTCCTGAGACACATCTTTAAGTTTCAAGTAAAAAGTAAAAATGGTACAGAGTAGTATGTATTATTTGTGTAAAACTATATATAAAATCAACTTATAGTATTTTTGGAAAGCTTCACAAAAATTTTTAACAAAAGTTCCATCCAGGTAAGGAGGCAAGTGAGTAGAATTTTTGTAACCAAGTCTTCAAACATTTACATCATTTTATTTTCTCACTATGTTTAGATATTACTGTTATAGTGAAACAATTCAAAATACACAAATACATAAAAGTGTGCAACATGAGTATCCACAAAAGAACATAATTGTAATGCGATATTTTAATCTATGAGGAGGAAATCCGTAAGTTCTTGGGTATAGTTTTCATAAACCTTTCCTTTTCGAGATTTCCTGTATCTGCAGGTAAGCATTTAGGGAGACAATGAGGAAGAGAGTGGGTGAAGCATGAACACTGTAGGAGAGGGTTGACATTTGTTTATTTTTGAAAAAGTTTTCATGTTTATTTTTGAGAGAGAGACAGGGCACAAACAGGGGAGGAGCAGACAGAGAGGGAGACACAGAACCCAAAACAGCTGTGCTGTACAGTACAGAGCCCTACGTGGGGCTCAAACCCATGAACCACGAGATCACAACCTGAGCTCAAGCCAGACACTCACCTGACGGAGCCACCCAGGCACCCCGAGTGTTGACTTTTAAATTAGATGTCTTATAGTGAACATAGCATTTATTTTATTTAAATACACTGACCTGAAGAATTGTTCTGGGCAGTGTCCCTAAATTCTCAGGGACATTCACAGAATATGGAGATAGCTCAAACATGGGAACAAAATCATTAATATCCAGTAGAACAATGCTGACAGTGGAGGTGTCAGTTCTGGGGTTACTTCCCCGATCTGTTGCCTGAACAGTTAGTGAGTAAGTAGGAGTTTTTTCTCTATCCAAAGGCTTAGCCACAGTGATGGCACCTGTGACAGAGTCGATGCGAAATTCCTGATTGGCATTACCATCAACAATGCCATAGCGAACCTGTCCATTTGTACCTTCATCTCCATCTGCTGCGTATACTTGTATTATATCTGTTCCAGTAAGTGTGTTCTCATTAATCTCCACTTTATACAAGGCCTGCACAAAAACAGGGTTGTTGTCATTGATATCAAGCACCATAACTACAACTTCTGTAGATGAAGAGAGAGCTGGTTGACCTTTGTCTGTAGCCACCACTGTTAGAGTGTAATTAGAAACCTCTTCTCTATCCAGTTCTCCAGTGAGCCTCACTTCACCATCAATGGTCCCAATACTGAACTTGTTTCCCAAAGGGTTCAGCAGGGTGTATTCAATATAGCTGTTTGGGCCACTGTCTGGGTCAGTTGCTTGAGCTTTGAAAACAATAGTATCAATAGGTGTGTTTTCTGGAATGTACGTCAATTTAGGGGAAAGAAATGTTGGTGGGTTATCATTTACATCCAACAAAATAATGGAGACATGGGCAGTGCTTGTGAATCTGGAGGCTGGAAGTTGTGGCAGGTCATGTGCTTGAACAACCAGGTTGTAGAAGGACTGACTTTCCCGATCCAAACTTTTAAGGACTTTCAGTACACCATTCTTGTCCACTGTAAACTGACCGAGGCTATCACCTGAAGCAATGCTATAAGCCAATTGGGAGTTGATGCCTGAAATGGAAGGGAAAACATTAAATTTTCTTGAATGTGTGCTGATTACAGACCAAGTGATACCAAACATTCTGGCATAAAACTTTGCATATTTGATCTATGATGCCCCAAACACAACTTTGGATGATTTAGCCACAGTTAATTGTTTTGTAAGTAATGCATACACATAATTCCTTGTCTGTCAACTTTTGTTCTGAAAAGATGTTTACAATCTGGTGAACAAATGATCTATATAATGCCTACAATTTACTACGATGTTGAAATGTTAAATTACAAAATTAGAAAGGAGAAACATATTCCGGAGAGCGAATATTTTTCTATATACTTTCTTATTTCTATCAAATGGTTCCTGAGGGTTCAACATTAACAGTGCCACAGTCTATACTATTAGCCAAACATTTAGAACTTCAGTAATTTATTGAGGTTGACACCAATTTTCAGAGAAGGGTAATAAAATTTTCTGATGTATGGCATTAGTCATGTTTTAAGCCTACTTTTACATTTCTTGTCAGAACCAATAAATACTTTTTAATTCTTATTAAGCATCTGGCTCATGCCCTTTGTGAAAATAATTCTCTCTCGGATTTTATTATGTACACTTAATGTGTTTTAAAAGTATTCTTTGAAGGAAATGTTAGCAGTAAAGTTACACATAAAAGGCTGCAAATATAAATGCTCACACTATATTATTGAGCTATATTTAGATACTATTTTATATATTTTTCTTACAACATGTGTCACTTCTTAATTATAAAAACTAATATATAATTTCCTATTTCAGAAAATGACTGCAGAGAATATTCTCACAAAAATGATGTGGGGAATGGATTGGCCAATTGTTTTTAGTAAATAATTTGAAAGTAAATAACAAAAAAGCAGTGAAAACAAAAAGAAATCAGATTTCTTGCCCCAGATTTATGTTTTCTTCACTTGTGCATAATGCTATGCACATTTTTATATCTCTTCCTAAAGATGTTGGGACACTGTAGGATATTCTAAGTATTGTTAAGAAACATTTCATGTATTTAGATAATTCATTCTCAACAAGGATTTTATACTCTCAGATTTTATGCTAGGGAAAATCTGTTGAGTTATGTTAACTGCTAACAAATAGTTCCTATTTTTCTGAAGTTAATTTAAACTGTTTAGGCATCAGGGGTGCTTGGCTGGCTCATTCACTAGAGCATGTGACTCTTAATCTCAGGGTTGGTTCAAGCCCCATGTTGGGTTTAGAGATTACTTAAAAAAAAAACAAAAAACAAAAAACAAAAAACAAACTATTCAGGTGTCAGAAATGATATCTAGTCTGTCCCAAGAGTCTTCTAAAGCAATTTGATCACTCTTTTTCTCTTTTTTTTCTTGAAAAATACTCTTTCTTAGAAGCCTATTACTACTTGAGTTAGCACTTCTTTTTAAGATTTTTTTCAATGTTTATTTATTTTTGAGAGACAGAGACAGAGTCTGAGCAGGGGAGGGGCAGAGAGAGAAAGAGACACAGAATCTGAAGCAGGATCCAGGCTCTGAGCTGTCAGCACAGAGCCCGATGTGGGACTTGAACTTGCAAACCATGAGATCCTGACCTGAGCCAAGGTCAGACCCTTAACCGACTGAGCCACCCAGGCGCCCCTACTTAAGTTAGCATTTACCGTTTTTTGAAACTTGTCATGTTCCTTGTGAAGGCAAGTTTTAGTTGAGTAATGGTATTTTCTTTTCTACCAGCTAAGGATTGCCTGCTCTTTTAAAAAAAAAATGTTAGAATTACTCTTTCCCTGTGATTTTATGGTCTCTATCTAATGTCCTTTGTCTATATGTTGATATACAGAAGAAATTTTTATGAAAATAACTTTCAGACACTGACTTATTCATAAAAATCTCCAGGATTGAATAGATCTTTGAAAAGGTAGATTTTCCTCCTCATTGTGAGTTGTGGCTTTTAATATTTATAGTTTATTTAAAACTATTCAGAAGTGAACAACCAGTGTAAAGTTCAGAATAATTAGGACTCTGAAGATCCAGAAAAATATGAATAAATAAAGCTAATGGGAGTCAAAGGTCAATTTACCAGGAGGAGATAAAGAGAATTTTAAGATCTGGATTGAACAAAGTCAACAGTCTACTTCAACCTTTGACTTTAAATTCAAAGGATGGGGGAAGAAAAAGTTCCATCAACTGGTGCAAAGATTTTTCCATCAATTGGTTCAATATATAGAGATTTTATATATATAATATTTTATATATTTCTTATTTCAGAAAATATATACACCTATATATCCCTAAAAAGACATTTAATTTAAAAGATGTATATTATATACTTTTAATATACTTGTAAGTCATTTTTTACCAAGGAAATTTTCTGCATTTTTTATGGCTAAACCCATCAGTAAATATTGAATTCCTATTCTTTGAGGCACAAATTCAGACACAATTATTACTGAGAAAAAGTTATGAAAACATCTGGATAAAATAATACCAACAAGCAGAGATATAAAATTTAGCTCTGTGAAAGCATATAAAGTCTTTCATGCCCAAGATCAAAAGAAATTAGAAAAACTGACAAAATTACACATGGCTACAAAGTGATGGCCTAGCATTTCTACATAAATCAATTGGAATTCAAGCAATTAAATCAAGTATCTGAACACTCTGGTCCACCATGTTTGCCACTTCCTTGAGTAAACAACTACATTTCAGGCAAAAAGAGAATGTGATACCAAGACTTTATAGGCTCCTTGTAAACAGCGGAACAGCCTCTTTTTTTTTTAAGGAAAAAAAGTATGGTGAGGCAGTTGGGTGGGGTAAGTAGTAAGTATTAAACTTTAACAAGAATTACAAAAAAAGAAAAATTTGATTTTATATTCAGGTTCATAATGACAAATATTGATATTAGATAATAACATTAAGAGGAACTCATGATAACAATCATCTTTGAGAAAATAAACATAAAAATACAACAACCTTTGCACAAAATATTGCACCACTATCTGAAAAACAGCTCTCATCTCAGGAACTTCATGAATCCTTCCCGTTGCAATTACAGGCCACAAGAGCCACCCATATATTACCCTTACTATAAAGAAAAGGACTTTTCCTTTCTGACAATTCTAAATGACTCTGGGCATGTGCTCTACAGCTAGAAAATAGATGTGGATAGAGAGAAGCTCAAAATTCTCCCTAACGATTTGTAGTTTCCTAAAAAAAATACAGAGCTCATATCTTTTGTCTCTCTCTGTCCTTTGCATCAAATACTCAAATCACAAAACAGTACATACATTATTTTAAAATTCTGTAATTTACCCATAAGCAATTGGACTTGAGTTTAGTGGGATTTTATAGCCCACCAGGTCTTTAAACTTAAAACTGTTCATATTTCTAGCCATTTGTGTTCAATGTTCTGAAAGTGGTTTAGGCGCATGATTCTTTCTGGCAGTTTTATTGTGCATGTGTGGTTGTATTGAGTCTTTGTTTCTGTTTTTCTTTTTTTCAGTCTCGAGAATTATTTAGTTCCAGGAAATATAGCACGTAACATAGGTATATAGTTCTGTGATGAAATGTGTGTATTTATTCACAATCCCTAAACATGATTTAATTAGGCTACAATGAACTACCATTTGTCAACTTATACAGCTGTAAGGCACAGAACTGTTTCAGATAGCATTCAGCTTTATGAAGCGATTTCGAAAAAGGTCATCAAGTCAATGGAATATGAAACTTCTTTAATTTGAATGCCTGAAATTGTACCAAGCATATTCAGGTGAACTTATTCAGTAATAATTACCATTGCTCTATTCTCAAAACAGTCTATGACTCCCAATATTTTGAAAATCATATGCATTTATTTCTAGAATAACATAATAACTACCAAAGCCAGTTTATTTGCATTAAGTTCGGTTTATAACATTTTGCCTCAATATAATACTTTTTAAACTATACACAGGGAAGCCTTGAGATTAATACATAAACTATTTGTATTGTAAAAATAGTAAAATATTTGACCTATTTTTACTAAATAATTCTTTAACCTAAAATTTTAGGTTAAACTCTGGAGAATCAGAAAATATTAACTTTATTTTTATATAAAATTTCCTCAAATGACAATACTCTCCCATCAGGAAACTTTTGATCACAGATTTAGATGAATTTGTTTTGTATTTTATTTTATTCTATTTTATTTTATTTTATTTTATTTTATTTTATTTTATTTTATTTTATTTTAAAGTTTATTTATTTTGGGAAGAGAGAGAGAACAAGTGGAGGAGAGGCAAGGAGAGAGACAGAGGGAGAGAGAGAATCCCAAGAAGGCTCCACGCTCAGCATGGAGCCTCAGGTGGGCATGAACTCACAAACAGCAAGACCATAACCTGAGCTAAATTCAGATGCTTAACTGAGTCACCTAGGTACCCCGAATTTGTTATTTTTTTAAAAAATGTCTAAATAATACTGCCTGTGAAATACTTTGAGAACTATTTAGTGTGATTGAGTTGGTAATTTTATTTTATTTTATTTTATTTTTTTCAACGTTTATTTATTTTTGGGACAGAGAGAGACAGAGCATGAACGGGGGAGGGGCAGAAAGAGAGGGAGACACAGAATCGTAAACAGGCTCCGGGCTCTGAACCATCAGCCCAGAGCCTGACGCGGGGCTCGAACTCCCGGACCGCGAGATCGTGACCTGGCTGAAGTTGGACGCTTAACCGACTGCGCCACCCAGGCGCCCCTGAGTTGGTAATTTTAAACAAAGAAGGTTACCCTGGTTCAGTCTTATCATTATCCTTGAAATTCAGAAAGAATAGGAACCATGTCCTATATTTTAGGCCAAAGTACAGGAAATTACAGTGATAAAAACATTCAAAACTAAAACAATGGAAAAATGTAGCTTGAAACTTTTACTCAACACAATTAAAGGAAAAGAAATGCATGAAGAGTAAGTTGAAGTCAATGGTTAATATATGGCTGTGAATAATATATTGCTTTAGGAATATTCCAACAGGCTTTCACAAAGAAATTTTCTTATTTGCTCTTGTTCAGTTCTCTGTATTTGAAGGTATGAGGAAAAATAAAATTTAATCCAGAGGAACACACAGTTCTGTGAAGCAACGGTCACTCTCTAGTGCATAATAAATAAATCACAAAGAAACATAGCAAAAAAATTCTTCACTACAGAAAAGTCAGGACCAGTCATAAGGACAAATAAGATATTGATATGCAGAGAGCAGGTAAACTAATGAAAGTTATAATACAGACATCAACTTCCAAAATTGGGATTAAGCTCAATTGTATATAAATGCCAGTTGGAGCCAATCACAGAGCTGGGCTGGTGTAAATGAAATAGAGTGAGCAATGTTCTTAGGCCAAGACTAGTTACATGCTAAATATGCCACGGATATTGGTTATTATTAGCTATAGTAGTGGTACTAGAATTACAGATACTTCTTTTTTAGATATATACCTGCGACAAATATTAACTGTGCTTGTATATAAAAGGGGAAAACTTCAAAATGCACTTAATGAACTCTAAAGAAAATATTTCCAATTTTGTGAATTGAAACATATATAAAATAATGTGCTTCTTGCCTATCATATCTTTCTCAGTGACACTTCTAGACAATTCTGAAAGGAAACTAAGTATAGAGGAGAATGTTGAGATACAATGGTATTCCGAAATTACATTAATCATCCAAGTCAGTAAGAACCAGGAAATTCTAAATTAAGGTTGATATGCCTATGTTGTTAGGCATATCCTCAGGCTCGAGACCTATTTCCTCTTGAAAGTTCTGTCCCTTGTTTTCTCAAGAGATAGGACATCTAACTCATCCAATAAAAGGGGAAACAAGGTATTAACTTTCCAAACATATCAGTTAAAGACTGATAATATGTACAATGTTATCTCTAGTGCTATATTATATGTGTATTTACAAAACAGGTTTTAGAATAAAGGCCAGGAGAGTTATATTTTAAAAGAAAGTTTGCCAAATGATTTTGCAATAAATAAAATCAAACACATGTAAAGTCTAGAGTTAAGGTAAAATCTCAACTTGATTATATAGCATAAGTTAAAGAGATCTGGAATCATCTTTTCAGGCAAAGCATGAAAGCTTGCTAAAATATTATTAGAAGCTTTCTGTTGGAAATATACAACTAATTATGCATTCTTAAGTATTTTTTTAAATGTTGGTTTTCCTTTTGCTTCCAAATTTTATCCTTTATGTTAAAGTTATAAATGTAGACAAATATTTTTACTAATCTGACAGAAGCCTAGTAAAAAACTGTATGACTTCTACATTATTAGACTGCAATACTGTAAAAAAGGAAGATAAAGAGTCTTTTTAATGTTTATTTATTTTTGAGAGTGAGAGAGAGAGAGACAGAGCGTGAGCAAGGGAGGGGCAGAGAGAGAAGGAAACACAGAATCCGAAGCAGGCTCCAAGCTCCGAGCTGTCAGCACAGAGCCCAACATGGAGTTCGAACTCACAAACTGCCAGATCATGACCTGAGACTAAGTCGGATGCTTAACCAACCAAGCCACCCAGGTGCCCCAGAAGACAAAGTTTTTGAAATGATAACAATGCATGCTGTGTAACTGTTACAAGAATTTAACTTATAAAGTACTCAGATTTTTAATCCTCTATAATTAAATCATAAATCTATTCCTTTTTGGACCTATATTAAAAAAAAATTGTGACAGCTGAACACAGTAAATAAATATAATATAAATCTGAGGTCATATTTAGTAAAATTTTAAGTGTATAAAATAAAGTACATACCATCATCTGCGTCGGTAACATTAAACACAAGAACAGTAGATCCTAGAGGTAGATTCTCCATTAAAGATGTGCTATATGAATTTAAGCTGAAAATGGGTGGGTTATCATTTACGTCTAGTACATTAAAATACACCCTAATGGTAGTAAATTGTCCCCCACCGTCTTCAGCTCGAACAGTGAGGATATAATATTGCTGAGCTTCATAATCTAATGCTCGAGTCAAATTAAAGACTCCAGTAACTGGATTCAGGAAAAATATGCCATCTTCATCATCTTCATTCACAATATATGTAATTTCTCCATTCACACCAGAGTCATCATCTGTAGCTAAAATAGCTGCTACCAATGAACCTATCAAAAAATAAATTAATGGTCTAAAATTAATGAGATAAGGTATTACTCAGAGACTATATGCAGACACCAACAAATTTTATTATTACAGTAAAACATTTTAACCAGAGAATCACTATGAAAATAGAATGAACTCAACATTCTGCAGATTTCTACATTAATACTGATACCAACCTTCCCAAATATTAATGAAATATATAGCATATTAAATACTCAGGAAATTCTATGTTGCAGTGTAAATGTTCTGGAGAAATAATACTATTTCTGACATTATTTTTCTGCTTGGCACTAACAATTCATGAACATATTGGTGACTGCAATGACTTCTATTGGGGCCCATTGATAGTATCAGGAAGGTGTGGGTCCCAAGCAATAATTCAGACTTATGCTCAGGGGATATCATTTGATAGCTCATGTGGTCATTGCTGTAATTAAGGCAGAAATAAACATGATGGTAATTTCATGAAGGACGTGCACATCTCATGTTGGGGAGGGAAGGGTAAACTGCAGTGAGAAGTAGTCTATAAATATTTAATTTCTTTGTCAAATGAGTTTTTGTAACATATGCCTTATTACGCAAAATCATTCCAAATGCAATTCAGAATAAAATTTCAATTTCAGATAAGAATTTCCAATAATTGAAATGAAGCGTACACACACTGAAAATATGGATATTTAGTACTCAAACTCAACAATCACAACATAATATGTTCAAAGAGGCAAGGCGACAATTCAGGATTGAGATTCCACTAACACTTATTGAGTACCTGCGATTTCCCAAGCCCCGTGTTAGCACACTATGATATATTCTCCAAATTAACCTTTACTCTAATTCCAATAGGAATTATTATTTCCATTTTATGGAACTTGAAATTAGGGCTAAGAGATATGAATTAACTTTCCCTGGGTCACACAGGTTTTAAGTGTTAGAGGCAGTATTGACAGGTTTTCATGTGTTTTTCTTTGTGCTTTGTACACATAACACTATTAGGCACTTTTACAGTATCCATTTAATTTTTGTAATCAATTTAAAATATGTTAAAAATAAAGATGCAGTCCTGTCCTGCAAATGCATTTCTAAAGTACATTGATTCAGAATGGATGCAGGGGTAGCAAAGTACAATATATTAAATGACCAGTTTCTTAGAGGTCAGCATTTAGAAATATTAACACATAAAATGTTTAAGTGGGATGTAAAATATCACAGAGTATAAAGTGGAAAAATAGTACCAAAACGGTCATTGACAGAAAATTAACAACTCATCACAAATACTTTCAGAAACAGAAATATTTGTAATTAGTAATTAGATGAATTGCTAACTTCATTTGTTCTCCAAAGTCTAGGAATTCACTTGGGAACTATATCAAAGAAGGTTAATTAAAAGACTAAAATATCTAGCACATATATTTTTATACCTAGTAGTATACAATAAAAACTAGTTACTTAAGAGCAGTCATTACATATCCCATAATTTTAGTCAAAAGTGACGTTGGCAAAATACACTTAAGGGTGTGCCGCTTACCTGGGGTTGTGTCTTCTGGGATGTCAAAAGAGTACACAGGTCTGGAGAACTTGGGTGTGTGGTCATTCACATCACTGACAGTGATGTTAATTCTCATATCTGAGGACTGAAGGCCATCATCTGCCCGAACCAGCAAGGAATATTTGGAACGGCGTTCCCTGTCCAACCGCTTGGTTGCTATCAGATCTCCAGATTCGGGGTCAATGCGGAAACTGTCATCAGCTCCACTAATGATAGTGTACGTGACCAGAGCATTCGCACCCTAAGAAAAAGACCCATATCTGAACGTGTTAGAAGTAGAAAAGTAAGAGCACCATTCTTTATGTTGAATATGTCTTTGACAAAGTGAGGCTTTGGGCTTTCCTTTATAAGATATTAAAAGATTTCAAAAGATAACCACCCAAAGTAGTATATTACATAGTCTTTCAACACCTATCCATTAAATAACAGAAAATATCAGCCATCAGTATAAGATATATATCTTTTAACTCATAAAATATACACATAGAAAAAAGTCAAGTTGTCGCTACAGAAAATACAAATGACACTACTACTAATCTCATGACCAGAGGATCTGCTATAGGCTTGCTCTGTGCCAGGCACTGTGACAGCATTATGTATGCATTATCTCACTTCAGTTCACGACTCCATGAGGTGCCATTTCACAAATGAAGACAGTGGGTTCTGAGATGCTAGGTAACTTACAGAGTCACACTGCATCAGTTAGCATGGATTTCAAATCCAACTCTGCCTGACTCTGAGCTCATGATCATTCTGATTCAGTATGAGAAGGTAATTAAATGAGGCAAGTACTAAATGGGGGAGGCTTTAAATAACCACTGTAAGAACCAAGTTGATTTCTTTAAGGAAGATAATAATGGAGAGTGTGTATGGACTGAACTGGGGTTTGCAGAATGGCTTCCTTTTTTTTTTTTTTTTTTTTTTTTTTTTGTAAAGCAAAGTCTAAGGGAATATTTGAGTTTAAGCAAAAGTGCAGAAGAAAGGAAAATGATGTGTTTGGCTTACTCACTGTTAAACAGTTTGTTAGAGGAAAGAGTTTAAATGAAGAATAGAAGAAGGTCAAACCAAACTCTTGGTTTGGTTATGGGTATATTTTGGAGAATCTCAACTGCAATACAAATTGGTTTGAATTTTATGGCCAAGAAAACACTAATCTTGGCTTAATTGGAAGCAATCTTTCAAGGCTGTTGATAATGTAGGAGGGACTAGAGTGGGAAGAGGCCAGAGAAGGGAAAGAGCGAGGAGAGTTTGGGCCAAAAGGACTGGGGTTTCATATCCTCAAGGTGAAACCTTCTACAATCTATATGGTTTGAAGTTCCAAGTCCATGTTCTGTAAAATGAGAGCGGGTGATTTCTTGTGTTCTCTTAGACCTTTGAGCTGTGACCCTCAAAACATGAAATCTAAACTAGAAAGTTAGTAGGGGACATGAAAAGGTTGAGAAAAACGGTACATTCATTCAGTGTCCACTAAGTGCTAAACACTGCCCTAAGCACATCACTGGATGGGCACTCACTGAGTTTAAAGGGCAAGTTTCAAGAAAGATTAGATATCAGCAAAGTCAAAAATAAAGAAGTTTAGAAGAATTAAAATTAAAGAACCCATGTGGACTTGATGATGAGGAATGCCGACCTCCTAGTATTTTAAAATATATTCTACATATATTATTTCAAAACATATTTGGTAATACAGTATTTTCAAACATATATTAAATATAAACTTGACAGTACAATGTTGCAATTATAAGCAGTTTGATTTAGATATTTCTTAATTATATTATAATTAAAATACTACATTGAATATCATGTACTGCACTGGATGAGATTTGATGTTTTTGGGGTTGAATCTCTGCTCCACCTTGGTCCTTATACTTAGCCCCAATGAGCCGATGTTTCTTTACTTGGATAATCAGAATAATAACATTACTTGCCACACAGGGCTACTGTGAAGATTAAATAAGTTAATACATGTAAAACACCTAGAATGATCCTTCAGAAAGCATATAACAGTGATAGCTGTTATCTTTATTCCTGTTTTTATATAATGGATTAAGTTCATTTGATGACTGAGATTCCTGTAAATGAATACTTTAAATGAAAATACAACTGAGTTGCTATATATTGCAGGGAAAAAATATGTTTTCTCATTTCCTATAATACATATATGTTAAGTTTTGTCACTGACTTATAGTGTCGGAATTGTTGACTTCAAACAATTACTTTTTTATTTAAGTATACTTACATAAAATAAATATCTTTTTTACAATTATTAAGCTTTAGAAATTTATTTATCAAAATATCCGGGATAAGAACTCCCAAGAAGGATATCGGGAAAACCTGAAATTTAGGATTTGTAGACTAGAAGTCTGGCATGCTGGGAGACCACAGCACCCACAGTTTCCATACATCTTTTCCTCCACAGATTAGATGTGTTTTATCCTTCATTACCAAACACATAAGGGTATGATTTCTATAAGCCAAAGACAAAAATACTCTTTCAAAATACATGTTCAGTGGGATTGGCTATATTTTTCTACTGCATTCTTCAAGCCAATCTTAAAATTTAGTAAAGTGAATGCCTCAAAGCACGTTTTAATTTGGTAACGGAATAGCTGAGTTTAACACAAAACCACATGTATCTTGTATATTCAGGTGTACATGGAGTATCTAACATATTTATTATAATTATATGGTTTAACAAAAACATTCAAATAAGAATTTTAGACTTCTAATCTGACCACATTCTGTACTATTTATTCTGTTTCACTAAGAGTTCCATTATTCTAGTAAAGCAATCCAGGTATGAAAACAGCTACATTCAATTCTTACCTATTAAAATGGTAAGTGTTTGGAAATTAGGGGAAAGCAAAGAAAAAAAACAACTTAAAGCTATCACACAAATGGTTTGAAATTTAGATATGTCCTGTCTATATAGTGACAGTCATAATTAATACTCCTAAAGTTAAGATAATTCTTATGAACAGAAACAAAGGCATCAAAATATGTTGATACAACAATCTTTTTATATTCAAAATCAGCTGATGCAGTGAATTAATAGCTCTAGTGAATGTCTGAAAATGTCTGGCCAAGAGTAATGACTTAATTAGGTCTTTTGAAAAGTCTATTTATTTAATATCTAAAATATGCAGTATCAGCAATACCACAAGAAACAAATATCGTATTTCAGTTGCTGTGCAGTGGAAATAATGCTGGTTGAAAACATGTTACTCTCCTGAGGAACCACAGAGACAAAAGCACGTGGAAGGAATTCTAAAAGTAAATAGCTATAAATTGCAAATGCATTTTACAACCTTAAGTAGTATTTTCAAAAACAAGTATGGTACTCTGAAACAAAGCTTGAGTATCCTGGCCCATTACAAGCATAATAATTCTGTTTATAAAAGGAAACAAGAGACTGACAAAGTCATGTGCTTCTGAAAGATGTGTATCTTGGTCCAACATATGTTTCAAATGATATTTAAATTAAGTTCAACATGTACATGTTGCTTCCTAAAACTGATTCCTTTACCCAGGCATTATTCTCCAGTGCCCGACTAGAGTTTCTCTAACATACTAATACTTAGATGTTTGACTTAGTCATTAAGGAATTGTGTATAAATAATAATTTATTGACACATAGTTTGCTAATAACTTACATAATATTAGTGTTTTAAATAATTCTATTGATCTTTTAAAACCAATCCACTGGATAATTGTGCAACAATTTAATGCTGACTGCAAAGCTAACTAAAAGAAATCCCTTGCATTCAATATTGAATTCTATCCATACTAGAGGAAGAAAAAAACAGCCATGATTTGGTGAGAGAAAACACTTCAAATATATACATATATATATTTTCTTTTTCAAATTCAACTAAGAGGTAAAAAGCTGGGGATAGAGTAGAAAATAGAATGAAGGTTTATCTAAAAGCATTAATATTAATTTTTTGCAAGCCACTCAAAAAAGGAAACAACCAGATTCTGAATGCCATAGAAAGCTGAGGTATCCATTCCAGTTGGCATAGGGCCAAAGAAATGTTGATTCCTCATGTCATGAGTTGACAGAGTCAGCAATCATTTAAAGGCTCCTAAAAATTTTTAAGAAAAAACATATTCAAGAAGGAAAGCAACCTCATGAGCTTAATCCTTAAAAACATAATAGTCCAAGAGCAGTTTTACAGAAATATCTTCCTTTCTTTTAAAGTTGTAGGTAAACCTCCTTCCTCCCTCCCATCTTCTCCTGCCTTTCCCTCCCCCCCCCCCATCAAGAGATGTGATTACAAAGTACTTAGTGATTTTTATGCCTTCAGGCATAAAACTCAACCTCCATTTCCCTTTTCTGTACAACCTTACACTTTCCTGTACATTTAACTCCACACCTTGTCTCACCCCAAATGCACTTCTTACTTATCCTAGATATCATCATTTTACATTTCAGTAGCTTTTAATACTAGGATGTCTAAGTGATAACACCTACACAGTTACTTACATTTTTTTTTACTTAAAAAATAAGCTCAATACTAATAAAACAAAGTGCATTAAAATAATTTTGATATAAATACCTAAAGACATAAGGACCTTCCCAGCTTTCCTCAGATCTCATTGTAAATATAAACATCTCAAAAGATAAACTTGAAGGCAAGTATGCATGCACGTGCACACACAGCAAAGCTAGATGGAGAAAAATAAACAGGCAGGCAGCACTTTATTTGTAGTAAACCTTATTTGTCATAACTTGAAAAAACAGAGGAGCATATAAAATTATAATACTATGAACATCATAGTATTGTTGTATCTTTCAAATAATCAGTTTTTAAGAGAATAGCATATCCCATTAGAATATTTTTTATCATAATTAACATGACTATTGCTTCACTCTTTGAATAAACCACTTAAAATATAGGAAGTTTGTTTATCTCATTCCTATTGAAAGAATAACCTATAAGAGTCATTACAGTTACAATTATTTAATGTGAATTGTCTTTAAAAAAATTTATTAATGTTTATTCACTTTTGAGAGAGAGAGACAGAGGGCGAGTCAGGGAGAGAGAGAGAGACATAGAATCTGAAGCAGGCTCCAGGCTCTGAACTGTCAGCACAGAGCAAGACGCAGAGCTCAAACCCATGAACCATGAGATCATGACCTGAGCCGAGGTCTGACATTTAACCTACTGAGACAACAGGCACCCCACGGGTGCTTTTTTTAAATTTTTTTTCTTTTTCTTTTTTATTTTGTTTGATTCTTCACATATTTTTTTTTTCTTTTTTGGTTTTTATTTAAATTCCAGTTAGTTAACATACAGTGTAATATTAGTTTCAGGTGTACAATTCAGTGATTCAACACTTCCACAGAATACCCAGTGCTTATCACAATACGTGCCTCCTAAATTCCCATCACCTGTTTAACCCATCCTCCCACCTACCTCCCCTCTGGTAGCCATCAGTTTGTTCTCTATAGTTAAGAGTCTGTTTCTTGGTTTTCCTTCCTCTTGTTTTTCCCTATGATTATTTTTGTGTGTTTCTTAATTCCACATATAACTGAAATCATATGTTGTTTGTCTTTCTCTGACTGACTTATTTTGCTTAGTATAATACTCTCCTGCTCTACCTATGTCATTGCAAATGGCAAGGTTTCATTCTTTTTATGGCTGGGTAATATTCCATTGTGTATGTATGTACACACACACACACACACATCTTCTTTGTCCATTCATCAGTTGATAGACATTTGGGGTCTTTCCATAATTTGACTATTGTTGATAATGCTGCTATAAACATTGGGGGGGCATGTATCCCTTTGAATTAGTCTTTTTGTATTCTTTGGGTAAATAGCTACTAGTGCAATTGCTGGATCATAGGTTTACTACTTTTCTAAATAAAAGTTAATCAAATTTTATGAATTGAGCTAGCCAAATATATATCATCAATGAAGAGTTGTAAGAAAATGAAGTATTTACTAAATAATAGCTGATATATCATAGCTATAAATAATAATATAGTCACACAACTTTTAAGGTAGCTGGAATTAGGAAAGAAAAATTCTTAATTGTTAAAAAGGATATAGCAGGCCCAAAATAGAGTCCCTTGTGCTAAGCCTTATGTTAACAAATCAAGACTTAATACTTAATCTATTTCCAGTTTCAACTCCTTGAGGAATTTAACTTTTAACCAGTCAACATGGAATTACCTGGTCAGGGCTAGTGAGATAATCCACCCAATAGACCCTTTCTGCTCCCCTCAGGAAGGTGACCTTGCCTAAAACAATACATTTGCTAATAATTTCCTGGCCTTCTCTTGGCCAGTCTGCAGTAACATCTGATTGCTGCTGGCATGTTAGGAGGCACATGTTTGTCTTGTTTTGTGTAGATAAAAGTTATTGTTAACAGGGATCTCAGAGGCCAAAGAGCTGCAAAAATTGGTGGGCATGGGTCAAGCACTTAAATCTATTGTATATGCTTACCACCAAAATCAAAGACTCGTCTGTTAGAATAAGTTGGTCATGGAATGAGTTAGAAGGACACTAAACCATCTGCTAATCTCAAGCAAATTTCCATGCAATGAGGTACACTGCACAGTCACCAACCCAGAGCCACATCCGTTTTAGGTATTAGTTTGGCTCCGAGAGACCCAAAAGCTTAGCTGAAAAAAGTAATTATAATAAAGTGGGATGTGTAAAATCTAAAGAGTTTCTGCTACTTTCCGGCACACCTGTTTATTTTATGTCTAAGAACTATGATCCTGGAATAAATAACCATCTACAAAAATAGCAAAATCTTCTTAAGCTTGTTTTGTGTTCTGAGAACTTGTCTTGGTATCTGTCACCCTGGGAGCCCCAAGATATGGTGGGGCAGATAAATGGGTCACACCCAATTAGCCAGCTAGATATGGCTGGACAAAAAAATGTGGGTTAAACCCCCTTTGCAGCTAGGGTCCCGCCAAACTGCTGCCAGCCTTCAAAGTAATTATAACCTAGAATTACAGTGGCCATTATGAGGAATGTTCCAATTAGGTAAGATCATTTAAGAAGTGTGTTTAAAAGCTAAGACTCCCAAATCAAAGAAACAGAATGGAATACCTATTTAATTGGCATACAAAAAACCTCCAAAAGTCTCCAAATTCCAAAATAGCTTCATTAAAAGATTTGTTGCAAAAGGTTAATGAAAAATTTAAGATACAAAAGGTACCTAAAAACAAAACAAAGCGACAACAACAAAAAATAAGGTTGATGTAAGTCTCACTGCTTCCCTCTATTCTCCTTTATTTGAGTACTCATTCTAGTAATCCTGTGTCTGAATTCCCTTAAGCAAAAGCAAAAGTATGCCAAGTTAATGACCCTAAAGACACCACATGTCTACTCTTGAAGGAGGGCTCTTTGCTAATGGGGATCTCCCAAAGTTGATGGAACTCTGAGGGATTTTCTGGTAAACTGCTGTTTTTCTCTTAAACAGCCAAGGGAAAACCTAAATTAAAATAATGAAAAACCTTGCCAAATTCTGGTAAAATGCTACAGATGGATCCTGGAAAAACTGGCGGAAACCAGCTAAGGGTAAGAATTCTTGCCAGAGTCAGCTCTCCCAGATCTCTGTCTGTAGTGCCCAGCATAAGGAGGAAAACAAAATATCTTATGCATCCTCTTCGGGGATGCCGCTTCATTCCCAGGGGTTATTCAATACTGCCAGAAATATTTACTGTTTGTTCCAGCTAAAAACTACAAAGTAGTTCTGTGGTCAGAAATTGGCCAAATTGTAGGGCCTGAAAGAACTTTTTTTAGGCCTTCTCCCCTACACTAAAATAAAACTATGAATCCAGAAGGAAAGAAAACCCTTCTAAAGCCCTTGTAAAAGAATTTATGGGTAAATCAACCTATGATGTCATTTAAGTTGCAATCCAATTCTTTGAAGAATTGAGAGCAACTGTCCTTATCTTACAAATCTTTGCAGAACTAAAAATGTAGCTCTCGAGACAGTTGAAGGTTCACTTACTCTTTTTACCCATCCCAAAGAATCCCCTATTTATCTTAAACTCTCATTTTCACTGTGCCTTTGACATGTAAGTGTTAATGTATAAACTTTGGGGAGGGAATTATTATCAGAATAAAAAAGGGGGAGAAGGTCATTTCGATTTTGAGCTAATGGGAAATTTTAAGTATATAGAAGCTATAATGTGTCTTTTTTCTATATTTATGTGAGTATATATGTATAATACATATTAAACTTAATTTTAATAATACCATCTGGGAGTAGAGAATTCCACCACCTTTACCTCCAGATAGTATTATTAAAATTAGTTTGTGAACAAAGCTATATTTGACTTAAGCAAATATGTGCTTATACAAATTTAATATTCATAAAGAATTCAAAAATACAATGAAAACTGACTCAAATGCTTTTCCAATCCATGTGATCTAGGAAAATATTCAGTAATAAAGCTAATTCAAGTTTGTTGGTTAGTTAAAATATACATGTCCTTAGACTTTTCAACACTGAATATAATACAGTCATGCAAATTTTATTTTCCTTGGATTTATTAATCAAATAAGGTCATGTTATCTGCCTTATAAAATTTGTCAGCAATAAAAATAACTTGTCATGATGAAATTTTCATCAGTAATCTAAATGTAATTGTTAAGAAATGGTAAATAAAATAGATATAAGTAGTATAAAAAGTTTTAGGTAATTTTTTTAGTTTCCTCAAATCTTTTTGGTAACCTGAAACCTTAAAGTTTTACTTGGTTAAGTTAAATGATGAGTCAAGTTATATTCGTTGAATATCCAGATCATTTCCAAATAAGGCAAAATACTAAAACATTAGTTATTGAACACTAGCTTATCCACTTTCAGCTTCCTTTTACAGAGAAACTAAAGATAATTAGGTCTATTAGTGAACATGTTTATGCTGTGTTGAGAAATTTTCTATGAGGAAGTACATGTTTCTAGAAATTATAAAAAGTGTAAATCTGCCAATCCATAGAATGCTAATGTAAAAGACAGTTTATAATTGCTTACTTCTTAGTTTTCATTAGAAATCAAAGGCTTCTAAGCATTATAAATTCTAATATATGTAACTAAAACTACTAAAAACAAGGGAAAGGAATTTCATGTGTGATCAACACTGGTTAAGATTGGAATGAATTTAGTTAAGCAACTGAGTTCTAATATCAAAAGTAAGCTGGTGCAAAATTAGAATTTTGTTTTCTGGGGGTGCCTGGGTGACTCAGTTCGTTAAGCATCTAATTCTTGGTTTCAGCTCAGGTCATGATCTCACAGTTTCATGAGTTCAAGCTCCCTGTTGGGATCACTGACAGTGAGGAGACTGCTTAGGATTCTCTATCTCCCTCTCTCTCTGCCCCATCCCCCACTTGTGCTGTATCTTTCTCTCAAAATAAATAAATAAACTTAAAAAAAAAAGAGACTCTTAAAAACTGAGAACAAACTGAGGGTTGATGGGGGGTGGGAGGGAGGAGAGGGTGGGTGATGGGTATTGAGGAGGGCACCTTTTGGGATGAGCACTGGGTGTTGTATGGAAACCAATTTGTCAATAAATTTCATATAAAAAAAAGATTAAAAGTTACAGAAAAGTGTATTTGAAATATTAAAAAAAAAAAAGAATTTTGTTTCCTGTCTGTTAAAAAGACAAAATTTTCTTGGTCCAGTGGTCTATTCTTGATAAGTGATTATAAAAAGAATTTTCCTTACTGTTCAAAGTAACATGCCTAAAAAAAACAAGAATTCTATGTTCTGTCAAAATAATTTCCCATGTTGTTTTTATCAAGCTTTTGGTTACTGAAACCTAGGACTCTCAATATTAAAAGAATTAAATTTTTCTCAGAACCATGAGGTCTTCTATATTTGCTTATGAAGTCTTCAATTGTCAATGGTTAAATAAATAACTGAATATTATTTCATAGTGACATATAGTCTTAATTGCCCAAGTATCTTAAAATCTTTTTGATATTTTTTGACAAACTTCCCCGAAATAAAATTCTAAACAAAGTCTTTTTGACCTTGAATTACTTTGGGGTTTTCAAGAGGGTCCCTGAAATATCTCAAAAGATATGATCTCTCTCCTTATAAAAAGATATTAAAGTAGTTAAGTTTAATTGATATATTAAATTATTGTCAAATAAGAAATAATACTAAAGAATTTTTAATGCTATATTTGTATAGATATATGTTATAAGTGTTCCAGAAATAATATAAAATTCCTGGAAACATAATATGTCTTGGAATGTTTTCAGTCATAATGCTAGTTATTATATTAAAATTACATTTAATATTTTACACATAGAAATAAGCATATTTCTTTGTGAATTACATTGTAGTGACCTCTCACCAAATTTTAATCACAGCCATTTTTAAGTCTTTTGTGATTTATAGACAGTTATTTCATTCTGATGCTTTGGCAAAAGTGTTTAATTTTTAAGAAGACTTGTGGAAAGTATTCTAAAATACTGATTTCTGATAAATTTAAAATAAAAAAAAATGGGCAAGAATTTCCAGAGCTAATGAAAAAAAAAACTGGATTCAATTAGAACAAGTATTAATTACATGGAACTAAATGAACTAAGGAGGATGATCATAATTCTTCATGACTTTTGTTTAAAACATTGCCAGTTCTTTAGTGTTTTGTTTTCATAGATATAAGAAAACTTTTTTCTTTTCTTTTGTTTTCTTATTTTGCTTTTCTTTTTTACTATGGCCTAGAGCAGATTGGTAAGGTATACCTTTGTAACTAAAGATGAAACGTCTGCTTTTTCTCCCTACCTGATCTCTCCAGATTTCAGAAACTATTTTTCTGGCAATATAATTGTTTCATGCAATATTGTTATTTGTTTGCATAAATTCAATGAGGATCCATTCTCTTTTAACAGGACATAATTGGAAATAGTCATAATTGGAAATAGTCTAGTCAAGGCTTTTACTAGAATGTCATATTTGAGAGAGATGCGTGTACATTCAGATATGATCAGTTTTAAGGAACTAGGTTGACTTTATGGAGTCAAGATATCCCCTTGGAAAATTGTCTTTGTACCTTGCTTCCAAGGTTTCAGCAAATTAATCTTAAAAAAGATCTTATATGGTCAGAGCACCTGTGTGGCTCAGTTGGTTAAGCATCTGACTCTTGATTTTGGCTTGGGTCATGATCTCATGGTTTGTGAGTTTGAGCCCTGCATTGGGCTCTGCGTTGACCTGCTTGGGATTATTTCTCTCTCTCTCTCTCTCTCTCTCTGCCCCTCCCCAACCTGTGTGAACTCTCTCTCTCTCTCTCAAAATAAATAAATAAATTTTAAAAAGAATAGCTTATAGGGGCAACCACTATTTTGGTTGCACTTATGTAAATAATCATAAATAATGCACTTATGTAAATATGCAAACAAATTAGTTTTACTGCAATTATCTTTTAAAAATGGGAGTAACTGTAGAAAGAAAAATATGTTTGCATTTTTGTAGATATTGGATTCTAGATTCTATTGGATTAGATTCTAGACTGTTAATTGTGTTTGAGGTTTTGTTATACACATGTAAATACTAGACCCTGCATTGTAGCTTCCTTAAATATCTGGCTACAATTTACCAAAGTAACATTTCCAATTCTCTCTCATCCTTCTGATTTAGACTTGTTAAGAAATGAGACTTCCCTTCAAACTCCTTGGGAAAGACTGTATCAGGTCCTTCTCACTATCCAGATGGCAACCACACTCCAGGGACTTGCAGAAAAATAACTCACATTAAAGAAACTCCACTTGACAAATGGTCTTGCACAAATGCAGGAGACCTCCAAAGTCAAATTGACTAGGAAGAGAAATAGCCAACATCAAGGTAGATGGCTTCTTCCCAAGATGCCAGATCAAGACTTCACATTCCAACTAAACATAAAACTCTCTCTTTTTTTCTTTCTTTCATTTAATCTGACATTAGCCTAGAAAAATAGTGCCATCATCAGTATTTCCCAGGCCATTGCTAAGGAAGGGAGACTTTGCCTCTTAGGCTGCTGGATTTGTCATTAAAAGCTCCTCTGTATCCATTATTGTCCATTAACAGTGTCACCTTATCAAGAATGGTTTATGCCCCTATAATATCTGTCTTTTCTCTATGGTGGTTATCATTCTCCTTGGACCTATGGATGCCTAAATACCTGGTGCATAGCCAGGCAATGACTCTTAGGTTATCTAACTGTGTTCCTAACTATCCACAAAGACACTTCACTGGTCGGCTCCCCTAGATTTATACTGTTGAGCTGGAAAGGAATTACCAGAAAGAATTAATGATTCAGGATTCACTTCTCTTTGCAGGGCCATACTTCCTTGGTTGGGAGCAAATATAAATGAGGCTGTGATTAGAAACCTTTCCTTGACTCTTGAAAGTACTATACAGTCTGCAAAGACAATAGCTGCCCAACAAAAGTCCTTAGACTCTCTGAACAAAGTTGGTCCCTTGAATATTTTTTAGCTGAGCAAAGTCTGTGCTGTGGCTAATATCATCTGCTGCACACTTTTGGAGAAATGGAAACTCAGTTACATAAAATCACTGAGCAAGACACTTGCCTCTTAGAAAGGTGACTCCTTCAGCAGGGTCTTTCTTTTACTTATTTAATTTTGATTGGCTTGGTTTTGGGGACCAAGCTATGAAGTAATTTCTAAACATTAGAAATTATCTTGCATGTAATAATCATAGTAATCTCCCTGGCACATTGTATTCTCTGAAGAGTTTTAAATGCATGTTTGGCACTGCTAGTAACCAAGCAAATGATCTCTCTAAGTAAGACTGGAACATCAGAAAAGGAATGAAGAGAATGAACAACTTAAAATTATAACCTGAAGTCATGGGCTTCACAGAGATTAAGCAAAAAAAAAAAAAAAAAACAAAAGTGTCATGACCTATGAATGCCACACAGAGGATTGACAAAAGCTGTAGGAACAACTGAGTGGGATCTGTGAGTGGTGCTGATGCCTTAAATTTTGATCATATTTTGCAGTTAACTGAGAGTCGAATCAAAAGAAAAGAATTGGTAGAAAGGAGACAGCTGTCCCAAAATGGAGTTGCTTATGCTAAATCTCATGGCAATGAACTGAGACTGTAATACTTAATCTAACTGCAGTTTCAACTTCCCTAGAAATGTAACTTTTACCAAGTCCAAATGGAATAACCTGGTCAGCACTGGTGAGGTAATAGGAGCAATAGATCCCTCTGTTCCCTTTAGGAAGGTGACCTTGCTCAAAACAAGGTATCCATTGCTAAGAGTTTCCTTTTTCCACCCCATTCAGCCTTTAAAAACTTTTTCTTTTCAGGGCGCCTGGGTGGCGCAGTCGTGGTGCAGTCGGTTAAGCGTCCGACTTCAGTCAGGTCACGATCTCGCGGTCCGGTCACGATCTCGCGGTCCGGGAGTTCGAGCCCCGCGTCGGGCTCTGGGCTGATGGCTCAGAGCCTGGAGCCTATTTCTGATTCTGTGTCTCCCTCTCTCTCTGCCCCTCCCCCGTTCATGCTCTGTCTCTCTCTGTCCCAAAAATAAATAAACGTTGAAAAAAAAATTAAAAAAAACAAAAACAAAAAAGCCAAAAACAACCCACAACTTTTTCTTTTCTACAGCTTGTTGGAGTTCCTTTCTCTTGCTAGATGAGACACTGCCTGATTCATGAATCATTGAATGAAGCCAATTTAATTCTAATTTTACTTGTTGAGTTTTTGTTGTTTAACATTTTATAAAATTGAGTAGAATATACTGAACTTAAAACACCAAATCTTTTAAAATAGAAAACTACAATTATCTAAATATTTATGGGTTTTTTTTTGCTTACTTTTCCTTAGATTTTGGCAAAATTTATAAAAAAACTACATCATTACATTTCTGTATTAGCTGTTAAATTAGTCTGTTTTTTATTTATTAACCTTTTAAAGTTAAAGAAATAAATTTATGGAGATCTTACTCTTAGATCAAAAATCAAGTTTGAAGATACTTCTGAAGTTTAATTGAGGGCAAAAAAAATTGAGTCCTCTGGTTTGTGTTGGGGTTAGCTCAAGGTGAAAGGTGATACTGGTGTCTGGGAAGGTTATCTCTCTTTCCACAACACCATCACATTAATCAATTTCTTTACCTAGCAAGAAGGAGAAAGGAAGCAATGGGCTTTTTTCACAGGAAAAAGATAAATTACAAATTTTATACGTTGTTATGCCATTTGGAGCTTGGTAATTAACTAGCTAAACTTGAAATATAAATATAGAAGACAGTAATCTAAATTGTGTTCCCAAATTTTACATTTACTATTAGATAAGAAATTTCTGTTTATTAACAGATTTGAAAAATCGTTAGCTTGCCTAGATAATTTATTTAAAATGTATAAGGCTATTATTAAATCGTATATTTTGTTTTATAGATATATGCAAATTAAGTAAAACACTATATAATAGTGTTTTTAAAATATTTTAATTTTGCCAAATACAAATAAAAGTTCAATCCTTAGCTGCTAGGATAGCATATTGGAATGATAAAGGCATAAAAAAAATGGCTGTTTGATATTTTTACTATTTGTGAAATTAAAATAATTTGGCTAAGAAATCTAAAGTGCAACCAGCAACTAACTGAAAAATGAATTACTGATGAAAGGAAAATTACCTCCTGGTAGACTCTATCTTAGCCTTCTTATATGACATTTCAACAGTTAATATTCTTTGAAAAAGAGTACACGATGCTTAACCTTAATTATTAGGTATTAAAAATGGTCAATAGGGGCGCCTGGGTGGCTCAGTCGGTTAAGTATCCGTCTTCGGCTCAGGTCATGATCTCACAGGTCGTGAGTTCGAGCCCCGTGTTGGGCTCTGTGCTGACAGCTTTCTGCCCCTCCTCTGCTCACGCTCTGTCTCTCTCTCTCTCTCTCAAAAAAAATAAACATTAAAAAAAACTTTTTAAAAAAGTGGTCAATATATGGTAGAAACTTGATAGGTCACTGGGATACTAGATTTCAAAATGAATTCAGGCTCTGAGTTACCTCATCAGCATCCATGGCTGTCAGTTGCATGATCTTAGAGCCATCTCCGATGTTCTCCTCCACAGTAAGGTCCAGCATGTCTGTTGGAAATACTGGTGGATTATCGTTAATATCTTGAAGCGTTATTTCAACCTACAAGGAGAGAAATAAATAGCGCATGAAAGCCCCACATGTCTGCAAGTTGCTAATTAAAATGTATACTAAGAGCCCACTAGCTAGGTAGTCCTTCCAAAAAGAACAGAATTTTTATACAGAACATCCAAACAATGAAAATACCCTAGAGAAAGCTATGAAATCCTTATAAAAAATATAAAATCCAAGTGAAACTCATTTCAAAGGGTTGCCTTGGAGTTTATACTAGAAAAGGCCCACTGATCAACTGCTGATTTAATCCCAATTTGTGCACCACTGAAGAACTGCCCAGGCTTTGGACCGTCTGCCATTCAACCATGAAATGTCGCCTGACACAAATGAGGTGTAGAATTTCTTCCTGAAATGTTTATATATTGGCAATGTCTGGGGGAAACAAAGAAGTTCACATTTTGTTTTAAGAAACCCTCAGCACTTTCCCCTTTAAAACCAACTCCCAACCTGTGGGGAAGAAAAATACACTCATCTTCTTTTCTCTCCCTTTCCACTACTGCCAGCACTTTTTAATGTGACTAAAGCTAAATAATCATTCCTTTCTGATGTCGTGTTTATGTAGATGGCAAATATTAACAGCTTTGTTTGAAAGATCCTAGTCAGAGTTATTTGTTTCCCTCTCTAGGAAAAAATTGTTTAGAAGCAAAGACTTGTGAAGTCTAAATAATAGCTTCAAACCATGTGTTTTCTCTTTTGAGCTAGGTGCTAAAAGCTGAATATCTGATAAGTAAGGGAAGACAGCTGCTAATAAAACTGCAAGTTTCCCCAGTTGGGTCACAAAATTAAGTCATGGAGAAAAATCCATCCATCCATTTAGCTCGGATATAACCAAGACATTTTTCTCATGGGATGAAATGTCATCTTTTATAGTTCCACGGTAAAAACTCCATCAGATCTAAGAGTGATGGAGACGA
Organism: Felis catus; assembly: GCF_018350175.1. NCBI lineage: Eukaryota > Metazoa > Chordata > Mammalia > Carnivora > Felidae > Felis > Felis catus. Next base: position 99,054,421 of record NC_058371.1, read on the forward strand.
ATATGAAGAGAGAGAAGAGAGCAAAAGAATTTTGATTTTTTTTTTTCTGGGAAGAGGTAGAGATGTGGTAGAGGGAGACTGTCCTTATTCTCCGAAAAGGAATGAATGGGAAATAGAGCAGAGCTAGATGAATAAATGGATGAGCAAATGATAAAAATAACTCCCTCCCCAAGAAACAATATACAAATTAAGTACTAGAGAATTATTATGCCTTTAGTTGCACCTTTTAATAGGAGAGTTTTGATCATAACAAATGGCTCAAATTAGCAAAGGGTATTGTTGAAACAGGCAGTCTCAGTGGTTAGAAATGTGGCACTTCTAGTTTGGGCTCACATCATTCTCTATACCACTTCCTTTAAAGAAAAGGTCCACATTGGGGAGCCTGCGTGGCGCAGTCGGTTAAGCGTCCGACTTCAGCCAGGTCACGATCTCGCGGTCCTGGTCCGTGAATTCGAGCCCCGCGTCAGGCTCTGGGCTGATGGCTCAGAGCCTGGAGCCTGTTTCCGATTCTGTGTCTCCCTCTCTCTCTGCCCCTCCCCCGTTCATGCTCTGTCTCTCTCTGTCCCAAAAATAAATAAACGTTGAAAAAAAAAATTAAAAAAAAAAAAAAGAAAAGGTCCACAGTATGTACAACTGCAGCCAAGGTCCAACTGCCTGGCACATTTGTAAATAACCTGGATTTTCAAATTAGAAAAACTGAAATTCAGATTCTGGCTCCCCAACTTATTAGTTAGTTGGATAAACCTGAGTGCTTAATTTATCTGGGTCTCAGTCTCCTCATCTTAAAACTGAGATAATACTATATGTCTTAGAGCATTTTATGATGACTAGACTTCAGTGAGGCCAGCAAAATGCTTAGGCCAGAGGGAAGTGGTTAATAAGAAATTAATCTTGGGGCACCTGGGTGGCTCAGTTGGTTAAGCAAACAACTCACGGTTTCAGCTCAGGTCATGATCTCACAGTTCATGAATTTGAGTCCTGCATCCAGCTCCACACCAGCACCGTGGAGCCTGCTTAGGATTCTCTCTCTCCCCCTCTCTGCCCCTCCCCTGATGCAATGTGCTCTCTCTCTCTCTCTCTCTCTCTCTCTCAAAATTAATAAATCAAGCTTAAAAATATTTTTGAAAAAGTTATTCTTGGTTTTCAAGTTGTGACCACAGACCTCAGAGTTCTGTAGAGCTAGGGAGAGACTTTGAGAAAATGACTTAATAAATCAGAATTTCAGGTCCTAAAAGCCAAATTCAAAAAATAGAAGTTACTGTTCATCTCTGAAACGTATTGAATATGTACAAAGTTTTCATGTAGGAAGAGCTTTGACATACATATGCATATATGTATTTCAAAAGCCTGAAAATGTGAATTTAAGAATAAATGACCCAATGGTCATCCAAAAACATAATCATCAATGTTCTTTAGAAATTAATAATTATCTTCACATTATATGTGTGCACAGTACTCAAAATACTGTAGGAAAATAAATGAAGAATAAGAGGTAACTAACCAAAATACCTCATAACTTAACTCTGACTTTTTAGCCTAAGAGATTTTTTTCAATTCTAAATTGTCTTTCATCTATAATTTTATGACTGAATCTAATTGTAAACCAAGATGCCAACCTTGTGTATGATTGTGTGTGTGTGTGTGAGAGAGAGAGAGAGAGAGAGAGAGAAAGAGAGAGAGAGAGAGAGAAAGAGAGAGAGAGAAAGAGAGAGAGAGAGAGAGAGAGAGAGAGTTTTCTAAGTGTATTTGTGCGAGAATGTGCATATATGAGTGTATGTTTATGTAAGTGTATATGAGTGTGTGTGTGTGTTTAGGGAAGAACACTAAACTAAGAGTGAGGATAATCCATATTGGCACCAATTAAATATGACATCAAAGATGCATCAGGAAACAGTACCATGCACTAGAAGCATGTTGGGTATTCCAGATAGGTACCTTACTCATTACACTCATTATAAATGGTGAGTGCATAAATTGAACACCTTTGTATATTTTAATAGTTATTACAAAATAACTAACATATGTGCAAGACATAGTTTTAGATTATACATGTACACACACACACACACACACACACACATTTTTAAAAATCTTCGAAAGAGCCTTTGAGGAAAATACTACTATCTTCTCATTAGAGAAATTAAAGAGGTTAAATAATTACCCAATGACACAGAGCTAGCACATAAGTTTTCTCTACTGTTAGACAAACCTGTCTCTCTCATGTGTAGGTGTGTATGTTCAATAAACACAATGAATCATATTTGAAAAGTATGTCACAGCTATACAAATACATTTTCATAAATGTGCATATTATTTATATCTGGAATCTGAATCACTTACATATGAACTAACTAGCCATATAATCTTGGGTCAGCCAACAAATCTCTCTCTGTCAAATTTTAAGAAGAAATAAGACTGTACTACTGATCCCTATATACAGCTCTAGAAGTCTTTGATCATGCATGCTCTATGAAATTTTGTCCAACTCCATCATTTCAGGTAAAGAAAGACCTTTCCCATTTTACTAGAAAGAATAAATTTAGTTCAATATTAATGAGTTCAAAATTAAACATTTCTGAATATATCTCTAATCAGCCAGTTATAAAAACAGATCTAGAACATTTCATCATTGTATTCTGATATATGCAATGGTTATTTTTTGGATATCACATAGCACCCATTTAATAAGTCAGGCTATCGTTTTTCCTAAAATCAGTGTCAGCTTGCCACCCAAAAAGGTAAGACCTCCATATTTCTTTCTCAGGATGGGGGGTGGAAATATGGATATTTCTCTTAATTGTCCAGTATCTCTTTGCTATTCCACAATACCTTAGATATTCCTAAAAAGCTTTTGGCATGGTTTTTCTAAGCTCTCTCAATAGCCTGGGGTAATGATTTATGTAGAAAGAGAGGTATGAACTCCTTAGCTCAGGTAGGTCTTTTCCTGCAATCCGTTCACTTTTCCTGATCCCCTGTAGCATGTTTCTACCAACCAAGAATTTCAGGACTATGAACCCTGCTTGCCTATAAGACTGTCACTGATTCCAGTATTCATCCATTCTATATTTTAAAATCTATCACATAACAGACATATGTTAGTCACTAGAAATACAGAAGAAAACAAGACAGATCACATCTCTTGCAGGGAAGAAGTAGAGTTTGATAACAGAAATATGTACAAATAGAAACATTTACAGTTATCCCTGGGAAAACACACTGTTGGTATCTTGATTCCAAAAGGTTTATCTCCCGCACCTAGGATAATTCTTTGAGCTGTCTGCCATCTTGCCCTTGGCAGTTACCATCCTTCTGATGACTCCAAACTCTAACATGTGCTTGGCTCACTCTTGGGTCTGCCACCAACCTAAGAGTCTTGCCTTCTTTGGACTAAGATTCAATAAAATTTGTTTTGAAATGTTATTATACAAAACACAGGAATCAAAAATTAAAAGTTTACAGAAGATATTGGGAAACAAGATTGAAGACTTTATAATTTTTAAAAACTTCTTTCTGTGCAAACCAGATCACTTTAATAGTAGACAGTGACTATTTGTGGTTTATTTTATTTTAAAATTCTGAGATTTTAAAATATTGTTCCTATGCTAAAAAAACATGCTTATATCTTTTTTCCCCAAAGTTTATTGTTTTGTTTTGTTTTGAGAGAGATAACACAGACAGAGAGGGACAGAGAGAGAGAGTGAGAGAGAGAATCCCAAGCAGGCTCTGAGCTGTCACTGCAGAGCTCCAGCCAGGGCTTAATCTCATGAACTGTGAGATCAGGACCTGAGCTGAAATCAAGAGCTGGTCACTTGGAGCGCCTGGGTGGCTCAGTCAGTTAAGTGTCCAACTTTGGCTCAGGTCATGATCTTGCTGCTCACGGATTTGAGCCCCACATCAGGCTTTGTGCTGACAGCTCAGAGCCTGGAGCCTGCTTCGGATTCTGTGTCTCCCTCTCTCTCTGTCCCTCCCCCACTCACTCTCTGTCTCTCTATTTCAAAAATAAATCAACATTAAAAAAAATTTAAATAAAAAAAAGAGTTGGTCGCTTAACCATCTGAGCCACCCAGGCACCCCAAAAACATGTGTATGTTAAAAAATACATTCCATTCTCTTAAAAGACAAACCAAGAACTCCTGCACAGAAGCTAGTATTTGCCCCTTTAGTGTTTACATTTATCCTTACATTTGTTTAAACCTGAAACAATCAAAATAATTGCATTAAATATTCATTTTGCAAAACTAAATTAAGGAAAATAAAATAAAATAATAAATAAAGTAAAATAAAATAAAGTAAGACCACATTTTGAACTCAGAAAATTCCCTTCACAAGTAACTATATTTAAAATAAAAACAAAACAAAAACTTATAACAGCTTCGATAATTTAAGTCCAGGCGGTATGTTCAAGGTATGTATTCTGAAAGTTTGTGAAAATTTATCCTCAATGATTAAAGAAACATTACACCAGGAAGATAAGGCACTTGCATATTTTATGCCTGCCTATCAAATGCTGACCTTTGTGCTTAGATAGCTGGTGTTTCAGAAACATATGTGGTTTCACCTGCTACAATTACAAGGGCAGTTGTAACTTTGTGGTTGACTTCTTCATAACAAAACATCAGCTGCAGCTAATGGTTGAACCATAGGTATTGTCTTCTGACACCACCTCTGTTCAACCATTTAAAGTCCTTCAGAATAGTGACTTTCTTGGTTGAGACACCTGATCCCTAGGAGTGAAACCCTGGTAAATGGATGATTATATTCAGAAACAAAAACATAACTGAGATCAAGGGGGCTAATGACCAATTAATTTAAAAATAGCCTGCCTTTTGGTAGCTTAATGAAGTTAAAAGTTATATAAAAATATGGCTTTAAGTATTGTCACCAAACTTCTTTATGCTAAAGGAAGAGCCCTTGATAATTCAGCTCGCTGAATAAATAGGTACTTAAAAACAAACAAAAAAAACTTACTGTGTAAAGAGCTGCTATGAAATGAGTACAATGCTTTCCTCTGATTTTTTTTTCTGTAATATGCAGGCTATAATTTTATTCTACAATGTAGAATAATTATTCTACAGTGCATCAAGAATAATATTATATCTTGGGGATTCATTTTTAAGTTTTTAAGTGAATAAATCAGCATACAACTACATAATCAATGAGCAATCATTAATTAGCAATATCAATTATCAAATCATTACATATGTGGGGATATAACTACAAAACATGGCATTTCACTGATTCAAAATGATATTATGAAGATAATATATTACAGTCGAGGCTAAGGAATTGATTAAAATAGCAAGGTCCTTTATGAACTGATTCTCCAGTTAAATCAATAATTTCACTGAGGTCACTATATCAACAACAATTAAATTTTTTTTCTTCAATTCATAACTTCTTGCAAGCTAAATAAAGTGGTTATTAATGAGTCAGGATGAAAGCATAAAACATTTTTTTTAATTCAAAACCTTCCTTCAACTTACATAAAATGGTTCTTAGTAAATAAGAATGAAAAACAATCTTTTTTTTTTTCCTTTTGGGAAGTTGTAGAGTTCATAGTTCACTAAAAGTTCAGAAATCCACTTATTTGCAAGTAGATGTATTAAAATTTTAGGAGGAATATTAAATATCATCATGGCTCTCTCCTTTATTTTATAGAGAATCAAAAGTAAGGCATTGAAATAGTAACTCATTTATCTAAGCAAAACAAGGTCAGTCTCCTAATTCTAGCCCAGTGATTCTTCCAGAGACCTGTGGAGAGAGCCAGAACCAGAATGCAAACTGAATATGCCTTAGACCAAATCTTCTAATCTGTGCACGAAGACAGTGATCTTTCAAACAAAATATGCATTTGACAAATATCAATAAGAAAATGAATTTGAAGAAATTAATACATGATTGTCTACAAATACTATTTAATCCACATTTTTTTAATTTTTAAGTTTCTTCATATTTACAGTAAGGGAAAATATTCTGGGAAGGTTTGTTTTATCAATGCCACTGAAACTATTGATCATTGAGCAGAAAGATGGTGGGTATATATTACAAGTAAAGAAACTAGCTAAATTCTCTATAGATATCAGCAAAAGTTACTGTTGTTAAAATGTCTACAAAGAATTTGTTTCTTTTTCTTAAAAGATGCAGTCATAAATATTCATTTCCAGAAATGACTACAATCTAAACTATAAAATAGTAAAAGAAGATGTATCAAGGAAAATAGTACTTGATTAGTTGTTTTTTAGTGACAACATATTTACATTATTGTCTTTTAATCTGTGTGGGACTGACACCCCAAAATTAAACTCCTCAAGTAATACTGTTACCTAGATAGCATAAACCCTGACAAAGTATTGCACCAAAAATAATACTTAGAGTTCACATATAAGACTTCCAAGGATATTATGATAATACCATAAAGACTGCATTTCAATACACCTTTTAATTAACAGTTCTGCCAAAAAACATTATTTTAATAATCATACTTTGTTGCTCTGATTTCTTTAATAAATGTGTGTATTAAAGAAATCGGTCATTGAAAAATCTCTTCATGTTACCAAAGATCATTTATATTGCTCAGATTAGTGCCTTTGAAACTGAGCTTTTGGGAGCAAGAATTATCTTGCTCATTTTCCATTCTTACACCTTATCCATGCCTAACAATTATCTAAGTTATTTTTACATTTTTATTAGAGTACTAAGTTCAGCATATTTAATGAAATAGGTATACTACTGGCATATGAAAGTGTATTGATCAAAGTTGTCTTCTATCACAGTGATTTTTGGAACCAATCCAATCCTATTGATTTCCTTGTTCATTAACATTTTTTTAATGTTTATTCATTTTTGAGAGAAAGAAACAGAGTATGAGCAGGGGAGGGGCAGAGAGAGAGGGAGACAAAGGATCCGAAGCAGGCTCCAGACTCTGAGCTGTCAGCACCTCAGCACGGGGGGCTGAACACACGCACCATGAGATCATGACCTGAGCTGAGGTCGGAGGCTTAACCAACTGAGCCACCTAAGCATCCCCCAATTGATTTCCTAGTTCTTGTGTGACTGTCATGCCATTATGTGTAAATTTTATGATATGAAATCCTATGGCATGATAATTCAATAACTTCACATTCAGGATGATAAAATTAAAAGAGCCTCAGACAGACATCTTATGTATGTTTTGTTCCGAAAATCTCCCAGCTGTGAGGCTGGAATGTAAAATTTAATCAATGTTCATCACTACTTTAGAAATGCTACGCTGAACGCCACACAAGTCATAAGTAACCATGAAAGAGTAACTAAAAGCTCATTCAAATGTGCATTCCCCTTAATAGGTTATTATAATGTCACTCAAATAACACTTTACTAAATGATGTCCTAGTTTATATTATGTAGGTGCTACCTAAATTCACTGGGGAAAGAAGTCTAATCTTACACTCCAAACAATTTTTATTTCATCAGAGTGAAACAAGATGCTGAGACCTACCACTTAATTTTCTGTAGGCTCAAGTGAGGAGTTGAAGTTGAAAGCAAATTAACCAAGCTGAAATCCACACCACGACCAGTACAGCCATCACGCCTGGCCTGTCACTTCCTTTGACCCTGAAAAGGAAAACTCCACCTTTCCTGCCTGAGATGAGGCTGTGTGTGTGGAGTAGGAGTTTGCTCTCAGTGCAGTGACAGGCTCGGTGCTGAGGGACAACTTGCTGTCACCGCATCAGGGTGGTGTGTGGAAAGGAATATTCTGGGGCTTGATATCAAACATGGGACTTGAGAACAGCATTCATTAGAGGAAAAACATCAGGATAAAAATATCAAAACCTGGCTCAAGTCAATAATCAAATATGTATTTTAAATGTTTGGCAATAGTTTCACATGTTCTGTCTTCAGTTGAAACCAAATACTACATGATTCATTTAATTCAATGGGATTGACACATTTTGCATGCTGCACAGGCTTCCAATAACAAAGTTTTATTTAGTAAATTTATGACAAAGTCTATACTGAGATTATATAGCAGAAGTTCTAATTAAATTTCAGCAGAAAGTTTGACATTCTACATTCATTTTCTTGCTGAACTAACCACATAATTTCATTTGGTAGAACATATACCTACGCCTTTTTATTTTTTTTAAATCTATTTATTTTGTGTGCCCGCGCACATGCACGAGCCGGGGAGGGACAGAGAGAGAATCTTAAGATGACTTTGCACTATCAGCGCAGGGCCCAACCTGGGACCTGCCCTCATGAACCATGAGATCATGACCTGAGCTGAAATTAAGAGTCAGACAGATTAACCAACTGAGCTACCCAGATGCCCCTATCTACGCCTACTTAAAATTTCAAGTTCAGAGCAAAATTCATTAATCAGGAAAGAGGAAACTCAACATGCACTTGTAACTATCACTCATGGGGTTAAACTCTAAGTACTTTCATTTCTTAACAACAATAAAAAGCTGTATTGCCATGAAAGGATGCTGCCAGGTTTGTTTAGTTTCTTCAGTTTGATTCTTCATTTCTTTCCCTATTTTGGGGTGACCACTGGGAATTCTGCCGCCATGAGCCTGGGTGAAAATGTCTCACTACATGCAGAACACTTCATCATGTTGCAGAGCCAAACTCTATTATGGTTTGCAACTGACTCATATTTTAGTTATGAGAAGGCCCTAGCAAAGAACAGTTTACATTTAAAAGTCCTAAATGTCCGGAATGTAATGTTTGGACTATGTAGGTATGCAAGGTCTAATCATATTCTGTGAACAATGTTTTTAGGTAGTTATTTATTTATAACGCATAATCGACCAAATTCAAAACAGTCTGTGGGAGCTGTAACAATAGCATACTCTCTCATCTTGATGGTATTTCTGAACTTTGGAAACTGAAATCTGCAAGGAAAAGGGAGAAATCAAAGTTTGGAGAAAAGACCTATGATTCCCTGCCATGAAAGACTGGCAGGGGCTAGGTGTGACCTTTTAGGGAAACCTGGCAAAGCCACCCCCCCCCCCCAGCATGTACAAGTGAACCACAAACTCTTGAGGACACAGGTCTGTTGCAGCCCCAAACTCTACTGAAGTTTCAGAAACCATCAGAAAGTAAATCTATGTATTTATGTATACTTTCTCTTTAGAATGACAAAAAATTGAAAAAACTATTGCATTTACTAGAAGGTAAAAACCATCATGTTACCTAATACATACTAAATACTGTTTTACTATGTTGTTTTACAGAAAACACTTTAGTAAAACAAACGTGATGTAACGACAATATTTGAGGAAATGACACTTAATGTGGGAATTAAAAGACTCTTCTTTTTGGAATTGTAGGCCAGCAAATATTTTGTCGTTTTAAACTTTACCCCTTAAATTTAAATTATGTGTATATTTAGATACTTGTGTGTTTATTTCACACAAATTAGTACTGTTTCTATTCCATGTTTTCTGAAATATGAGGAAAGAAGGAAGCATGCACATTTTAGATTCTTTTTAGTTTACTTTTAAAAGCGAAGTAAAAATAAACATAATGAGTTTTAAAACAAAGCATATTTCTCATATAAGCTACATGTATGTAACTGTGACCAATTCTATTTCTCAAACAAAAGCAATTACATTAATCTCTCATCGCTAAAACTCTTCTAACAGTCAGCAGCATATGTTCCTGGGATTTCAATGCATTTCTAACTAGGAAAGAAATCTGTATGAGTAACAGGCAGGCTTGGAGAGTAGCCAGAAATGACAAGAATGGCTAGAAGTGCGGACAAGACATAGTTAACTCCACTCTTGAAACAAAATGCTTTCCATAACTCTATAAATGTGTGGTGACATAATAGAAAGCTAGTTTTGTTGTGCTTTCAATATTGTTCAAATTAGAACCAAATAAGGATTTCTTTTAAGGCAGAGGCAATCATGTGTAACCACTTCAACTTTTCCTGAAATCAATACCACATAATTTCAGAATTTTAACAGATTCTTAAGAACGCCCCAAAGTAAATGCAGAATAAAAGATCAAGTTAAAATATGTGCGGTTGCATATGAAACTTATGGAAATTTTTATACTATCCTTCAAAACAAACACCCTGCAAAAGCATCCTGTAGTACACTTTTCAATAGATGTGACTCTGAATGTGGTAGACATACATCGAAAGGGAAATGTCATATAAAACAAATAAAAATATTCCACCGTTTTTTTCTTAACTTTTGTTTTTTTCCCCAGTAGATAGATATCAGATCTTATAAAATATAAATCACATCTGTTCAGACTGCTGAAAAACAGAAAAGTAGTTTGATTTATATTAATGATACAAGCCATGGCAGATTGAATCACTGATCCTGATTCTTCACCCCTCCCTATATGCGACTTCACAGTCCCTTCCATTAAAGGTGGGCTCTCCCTCCCTCTTGGTTTTGAGATCATCCACGATGATCAATTGTTTTGGTCAATGGGATATTTAAAATTTGAAACATGTTTGCTCTCTTGTACCTCTGTCATGGTCACTAGAAAACAATATGTCCCTGCTAGTCCATGAGTACCAGAAGGAAAACAACATACATTGGGTTGAGAAGTCTCCGCTGAGAGACTTGGAGAGTCTGAAGCAGAGCTTCCCAGCTGAGCCCAGCCTAGATCAGCCCAACTGTAGCCAACCTTCAGGTGCACAAGAATAAATGTGTATTGCTGTAAGCCTTTGAGATTTTGTGGCTTCTTATTATGCAGCATTATTGTGTCAAAAGTTAACACATACCTAAGTCAAAACCATGAATTCATTGGAGCGCCTGGGTGGCTCAGTTGGTTATGCATCCAACTCTTGATTTGGGCTCAGGTCATGATCTTGTGGTCTGTGAGATCAAGCCCTGAGTGATGTCAGGCTCTGCACTAACAGCACAGAGCCTACTTGATATTCTCTCTCCCTCTATCTCTCTCTCTCTCTGCCTCTCCCCAACCTGAGCATGTACGTGTTCTATCTCTCTCATTCTCAAAATAAATAAACATGAAAAAGCCCAATGTATTTATTAACTGAATATTTTATTTAATCTTCATGTTATAAATAATGGATTACTGTTTAAAAGGCAAAAAAAAGAAAAAATAGATTATATACACTAATAACTGTGATATAACTTATATTATGAGATAATTTTTATTGATACGAACCTATTAATAATTTTTCTTATCCTGTAAAACTTCTCATTCTCACTTCACATGCCATACCCTCATCTTTTAGAAGGGCAACTTAGGGGTGCCTGGGTAGCTCAGTCGGTTAAGCATCTGACTTCAGCTCAGGTCATGATTTCACACCTCACAGGTTTGAGCCCCGCATCAGGCTCTGTGCTGACAGCTCAGAGCCTGGAGCCTGCATTGGATTCTGTGTCTCCCTCTCTCTCTGCCCCTCCTCTGCTTGTGCTCTTTCTCTCTCTCTCAAAAATAAATAGACATTAAAAAAAATTTTAGAAGGGCAACTCAAAACAAGATGTGACCTTCAAGTCTCCCCCACCTCCCAACCAAACCAAGGATTGGAGGAAAAGGTAGGAATACCTGAACCAAGAGGAGAAAATTATGACTGGGTTGAGTCAATCAGATTGCCTTTCTTAAGAGTAGAAAATTATCAAAAAATGGAAATACTATAGAGAACATAATAGTAGAATTACAATACGAGAATGCAACCCCCATGAATATATACACTCCATCTTTAGTGTCTTTCTAGTACCCACAGGAGACTTGACTACACTTTTTTTTGAATGGAATTACTGCAATGTCAAAATAATCCCTCTGTGCCATTTCGCCTTTGCACATTACTCTTCACCCCGGAAGAAATTTCTATTACTTGACATAAATGACATAAAGTTTGGACTTATAGCCAATCTATTTTATTTTAGTTGCTTTTGAGTATATTTGTTATACTTCCTTACATATTTTAAACAGCTATTTCAAAGTATAAGATTAAAATCTCATTTTAGAGTTTTGTGTTCTTTTTACTTCAACACAATAACAAGTTTAATTTATTTGAAGCAGCATTAGCTCATCAAAAATAGGGATGAATATAGTTTTTGTTTGATAGGAAATGTGACACATGTTTTCTGAAGATATTGAACTCACTGTCAAAATAAAAAAAAAGTTTACAGTGCACTGTGCTTTCATTATATTTAAAAATCCTATTTCAATAAACTCAGAAGAAAGACCACTTCTTTTCTAAGTTTCGATGGAGTGTTTAGTTTCCACCACAGTATGTGTCATACAGGAGGCACTTAATATATGTTTATTCAATGACTTAAAAGCCAATAGGCTCATTACCCTGACATCAAAACCAGATAAAGACACTGCTAAAAAAGAGAATCACAGGCCAATATCCTAATGAACATAGATGCAAAACTCCTCAACAAAATCCAACAATACATTAAAAAAATCACCACAATCAAATGAGATTTATTCCTGGCCTGCAAGTGTGGTTCAATATTTTCAAATCCATCAACATGATACATCACATCAATAAGAGAAAGGATAAGAACCATATGATCATTTCAACACATTCAGAAAAAGCATTTGACAAAGTACAATATCGATCCATGATAAAAACCCTCAACAAAGTTGATTTGGAGGGAACATGCTTCAACATAATAAAGGCTATATATGAAAACCCCACAGCCAAAATCATCTTTAATGGGAAAAAGCGGGGGGGGGGGGGCTTTTCTCCAAAGGTCAAGAATAAGACAAGGATGTGTACTCTCTTCACTTTTATTCAACATAATACTAGAAGTCCTAGCCACAGCACTCAGAGAACAAAAATAAATAAATGGGATCCAAATCAGTAAGGAAAAAGTAAAACATTCACTATTTGCAGATGATATGATACTATATATAGAAAACCTGAAAGACTCCACCCAAAAATTGCTAGAAGTGATAAACGAATTCAGCCAAGTTACAGGATACAAAATCAATGTACAAAAATCCATTGCATTTCTATACGCCAATAATGAAGCAGTAGAAGAAGAAATTTAAAAAAAATCCCATTTACTAGTGCACCCAAAATAATAAGATACCTCAGAATATACCTAACCAAAGAGGTAAAAGGCCTGTACTTTAAAAACTATAATACACTGATGAAAGAAATTGAGGATAACACAAAGAAATGGAAAAAACGGCCCACGTTCATGGATTGGAAGAACAAATATTGTTAAAATGTCTATACTACCCAAAGCAATCTACACATTTAATGCATTCCCTATGAAAATACCAACAGCAACTTTTACAGAACTAGAACAAACAATCTTAAAATTGTATGAAACCACAAAAGACCCAAATAGCCAAGCAATCTTGAAAAAGAAAAGCCAAGCTGGAGGCATCACAATTCTGAATGGAATTCAGAATGGAATATATAGTATATATAAATAATGGAATATTATTTGGTTATAAAAAAGAATGAAATCTTGCCATTTGTGATGCATGGGTGGAGCTGGAGAGTATAATGCTAAATGAAATAAGTCAGTCAGAGAAAGACAAATACCATATGATTTCACTCATATATGGAATTTAAGAAACAAAGCAAATGATCATAGGGGGAAAAGAGAGAGAGAGAGAGAGAGAAATCAAGAAACAGACTCTTAATTATAGAGAACAAATGGATGGTTACCAAAGGGGAGGGGGTAGAGGGATTAAACAGGTGATGAGGATTAAGGAGTGCACTTGTCATGATGAGCACTAGGTAGTGTATATGTGCTGAATCACTATATTATACACCTGACATTAATATAACACTGTGTGTTAACTAATTGCAATTTAAATAAAAACTTGAAAAAAAATTGAAATGTAAAAAAAAATAGCCAATATACTCATTGCAGAAGCATATTTTGTTGTTACATACACACAAATGAAGAGAATGGTGCTTTATAAGCAAAATTAAGAGCAGAGGACATGAGCAGGGATGGATCATCAACTATTACAATAATATCAAGTAATGAAAGTCTAAGAATTATCTCCTTACAATATTATCAAAATAATAACTAATTAGAAGGAAAACTTATTAAATGTCAAGAAAAAAATAAATGACAAATGAAAAAGATGTTTCAGTACGGAAGGCTATTTGTCTTCTATTTTTCATTGTCAAAGCCAAGTTCCCAAAGATTTTTAGCAAAATAGCAATATCAGAAGGAGCTTAGTAAGCTTTAAAAAATATTTCACTTTCAAGAAATCTTTAAGTTGCTACAGAAACGTATTCTTCCAATAGAAAGAAAAATCATGCAAAATACAAGAAAAAGTCTGTTTACTTATGCAAGATATAAGACTCAAGGGTAATGAAAAAGACATGCCAATTACGAATACAAACTGACTACAACTATCTCCATGAAATACGTTTGATTATTTTGTTAGTACACTCTCACTCCTTCTCAATTCATGACAATACAACACTGAATAGGATGGCATCAATAAATGTTTTGAGTTTATTTTTCAAACCAAAGTATATTCTCTTCACTGGAAAGAAAGGAAGGAAGGAAGGAAGGAAGGGAGGAAGGAAGAAAAATATTTTGTGTGATCTTCTACGACTGATTACTTTTCTCTGCACTATTATTTAAAAACCGAATCACTTTGTCAAAGATTAGTCGACCACATAGCTGTGAGTCCATTTCTGGGTTTTCTATTCTGTTCCGTTGATCTATGTGTCTGTTTTTGTGCCAGTACCATACTGTCTTGATGATTACAGCTTCAAATTTAAATAAAAACTTGAAACCTTAAAAAAAAAGACTAATTGCATTTTGTAAATACCTGGTAAGTACTCAAAAATTAAACTATATCTGAGTAGGGGATTCACGGAAACCTGGTGGTACAGAATTGCAAGCATTTCAGAACTGTGAAAATAAGGAAGACAAAAGAAACATTGGATTTCTCTTGTTTAGACTAATAGAATTCTCACAATCTACTTGTGTTAATAAAAGTTACATGAAATCTAGCCCTTTCCTCTAGTGATTGCATTTATATATTAGAATCTGTTATTATTTGCTCAGTTAATCAGAGACTAGTTTGTTTTTAAGTTTATTTATTTATTTGGAGAGAGAGTGTATGTGTGAGCAATCATTTTTAATACTCTATGTATTATATGTGAAAAAGCATTGTGCAAATTTTCACATAAAATCCCCCTTAAACTACCAAAAACATCTGTATATTACATCGTATAGGTCCTTCTTTTCAAAAGTATTTTCTTACAAAACCTCAGTATAGACTATTGTGACAAAAATGACCTGGATTTTGCAGGTTAATAGTGTTACTTTAAATCGTTCACTCAAATTGTTTAAATTGTTTACTTAAATTGTTTAATTTTTTAACTGTTACTTTAAACTGTCTCAGTAGTGTTTCAGCCAAAGTAGATCTCTTCCATTTATATATTTTAATAACCATCTTCATCACCTAACTTCCCTAAGAATAAATTCCATAAAAACATGGGAATTACAAGTTAGAAATTTGGTTATCTAATATATGAAATAAGTTCAAAATTTAAAGAGAAAGATTAAATACATCTAACTTATTTACTAGAAAATATCAACATTTCTTTTAGAGCTCTACAATCTATCACTTTGTTTTTCAAAAGTTAGTTTAGCATATTAATATATTCTATTCTCTCTAACAACATGTTTTTAATCATACAAATAAAAGAAATATTGTTCCCTATTTTCAAAAAGTGTATTCTTTGTCAAAACTAAGGCACAAGCATTATGCTTCCAAATAACTGCAAATGCAAAGAAATTATAATGAGCTTCTAAACATTTTTTATACTTCATTTAATCCAAGATTTTTGGTGATGATTTTGGTAGATACATTCCTTATTCATAAGATTTTTTTTTTTTTGGTACAGAATGAGAATAAACTCTCAATACAACCAATGGAGTTCAAATCAAGCCATTTTGATGAGCATCTTATAATAGAGGATATAATTCCATAGCCAATGAAACTATCCCTTAGAAAAACTTAATCTTTTCTGTTCAGTTTGCTTCCTACATTTAAAGGTTTAATAATAGCAATTAAGAAAGTAATTTAAGTTACATTACAATGGTAAATATGGAGCATGGAAATTTTCTTAGTTTTTTGGGTAGTGCTTTGAACGCTGTTAAATTTAGAGGACATGCTCATATTTTATTGAGAAATCCCACTACATATTTTGGCGAGCAGGAATGACAATACATATGTATTTAGTCATACAAGAAAATAAATTTGCAAAACTGAAAATTAGAAAATACGTATAAGATTCCTAGAGGCAAGAATTGATAATATCACAAAATATTATTTTGTTAAAAATAATGGTTCAATTAATGATGGTCCAGTTTGGGACCTAATCTGAAATTGTTTATGAAATTTGAATTAGTATTATGATTCATCTGTGATACAGAAAAATGTTTCTGACCCACTACCCATCTCAGCAGATAATATTAAATGACAGCTTGTTTTTATATTAAAAATGGCTGATGTCAGGTATTGTTACCTTTCTGAGCAACAACTGTAATTATATTTCATTAATTTATCCCTAAAACTTATTTAGGGCCTACTATGTACCGTTCTAAGTGGTAGATGTACAACAGCAAACAACACCAACCATAATTTCTGACCTCCTATCCCTTTCTTTTATTTATTTTTAAAAATTGTTTTAAATGTTTATTTATTTTGGAGAGAAAGAGAAAGAGAGAAAGAATGAGCGGGGGAGGGGCAGAGAGAGAGGGAGACACAGAATCCAAAGCAGGTTCCAGGCTTTGAGCTAAAGGCACAGGGCCCGACGTGGGGGTCCAAACTCAGGAACTGTGAGATCATAACCTGAGCCGAAGTAGGGTGCTCAACTGACTGAGCCACCCAGATTCTCCTCCTATCCTTTACTTTCTAATGACATTCTGAAACCTATCCTTTATATTGGGCTCTCAAAATTACGTTTTTCTGCGAAGAGTTTAGATTTTATGAGACTATTCCTAAATCTATTCCTCTATATGTCCAATTCAATACAATACATGCAACCAGTAATGGTCTATTAGTGTGGGGTGGAGCTGGTATACTTCTTATTTGACAACAGCTTATTCTCATGTTTATGATTTTTTTTAATTGTGTTTGGTACAGGAGTGTCTTGCTGTGCAGGCATTGATAAGCTCTTCCAACCCAGTGTATGCCTGCAATATTCTTTTAGGTTTCATATAATTTACACTTACTTGGCTAATAGAGTAGTTGTATGAATAAATGAACAAGGTTTTCTCTACTTTAAAACCTCTAACTTATTTTTTTATTTGCTAAAGTAATATGAAAATCAACTAAAATGTCCTAAGTTTGCTCTGGTTTGTGAAGGCTTGCCAACATTTTTTAGTCTGTTTATTCACGATTAGAGTAACTTTTTAATTCTTTGAAATCCAGTGCTCTGGAAAAGCAAGTTATCTATAAAAACCCGAAATTTAAAAAGTTTAATTGGGTTAATAACTCGTCTTTTCTAATGTGCACGATTACTCAAAACTATGTAACAGAAGAATAAATTACCACTCAAGTATGTATTCATCACTACTCATAAATAACATATTTAAGAATTTTTAGAGGCTTCTATTTAAGCAAATCTTAGCAAAACCAAAATTAATTTGTTTGGGTCTATTTTCAGAAATAATATTGGTAGTAAGGTAAGAAAACATAAGGGTAGGAAAGAGCAACATAGCCTGTAGTGTAAACAATACATACTTAAATATGTAAAGATACAAACTTGGTAAAAATAAAAAAAAACAAAAAAACAAACAAACAAAAACTTTGTAAATGTATAGTTCTTGGACAAATGAGAGGCCAATAAAATCGGCAAATTAAATGCATACCCAATAGAATTCAAATTAATAGCAATAACGGATTATGACAGGTGTTGTTTTGCTGAAAATAAGTTCTTCACGTCACTGTGATATTTGGCACAATCGCCTGTACATTACCTGCGTCCTATCTAGTCTTGGCACCATTATCCCAACACTTGTCACCTTTTCTAAGCCTCAGCTTCCTCATATATTTAATGGGGCTCCCAAATGCAATAATAATAATAATACATTTTTACATGATGTCAGGCAAAATATAAGGTAATCATAATAATAGTTTTGCTCAGATGATTATAAATCTAAATAATTACTTACTAAAGTGAAAAGCTTAGACAATTATCACACATTAACATTTTTTTTAGGGGCGTTTGAGTGACTCAGTCATTTAAGAGTCTGACTTTCAGCTCAGGTCATGATCTCACAGTTTGTGGGTTCGAGCCCCACATCGGGCTCTGTGCTATCAGCACAGAGTCTGCTTTGGATTCTCTGTCCCCCTCTCTCTCTGCCCCTCCCTGCCTGCACTTCTCTCTGTCTCTCTCAAAAATAAATAAATAAACTTAAAAAAAAAACAAAAAAACTTTTTTTATAACATTTTTTGAGCAGTTAAAAGTAGGAATTAAACACTTCCTTAAAATGCTTTTATGGACAGCATCAAAAGTCAAGAAAATCTTTTGAGCCAAGTTATAAAAGACAGCTACTGGATAATGAAAATTACTAAACCCAGAGCAGAAACCTAAAAGATCTTACTTACTTTGAGTGCAGTGGTTTTTAACTAGGTTTATAAATTAGACTCATCAGACAGAGCTTTCAAAATACACATTTCCAGGCCTACACCTCAGGGAACCCCACTCATTAGGGCACCTAAGTAGGTTGCCAAGGCCAGAGCAAGTATATAAAGAATGGTCATTCAGTGAAATGAACACATACACAACGCTCATTGGAACTACAGGTGAAAAAGGATACTAAATAAAATCTTCAGGTTTTTGTCATCTCTGTAGTAATAACTACCTCAACCAAGCTTATGCATGAGCAATAGTTAGTTGCTTTCCTAAATGTGTTATACCACTAAATTTTAAGACAAAAGAGATTGCCAGGGAAACCATTTTTGCTATAGTTTCAATTTAGAATCACCAAGAAGGAACCTAAAATAATGATCAAATTTTCTTCTCATCAGTTTTATGAGTTGCTAAATCACTAAGGCCCATGGGAAAATTTCAGACATTGCCACTCAGTGTTATGATGCTGTCTTCCTCAAAGAATAATCTACTTCAAAAAAAATCGAAAATGTTAATTCATTTTGCTCTGAAGATGCCAAGATGTGTCCATGAATTTAAGTCCTTCGTAAAAGTACTCAAGATGTATAATGGACAAATGTCATCCTTGACAACAATTACATTGTTTTTCTAGGTGCTAATATTACAAGTCAACAGGTCCTTTTAATCATTTATTGGCATGCTTCTGGGGATCTATATCTTAATACATGATCATTCCTTGTGTTTTTACAAGTGATTTCATCCGGGTTTAGCTAGGATTATCTGGCTCTTTCTGCTATATCCCTGTAGTCATTAAGTGGTTTATTCAGCAAATATTGATAGAATGCCAGCACCGCACACTTTCTGGGATAGATGCTCTTGACAAGCAAGAGAAAATAAGGAACAATATGGACAGTTCTGTGAATATACTAAAACCCACTCAATTGTACCCTTTAAAAGGGTGATCTTTATGGTATATGAATTATATCTTGCTAGAGCTCTTACAAATAGGCAAGAGGACTTCTGAAATCAGTAAGTCTAAAGAATAAGGACGTGATGCTTATATCATATAAATTATCTTGAAGCCAAGAAAGATCCTTATAGATAGCACCTACTTTTGTGAGTTTTTCCATAGACTAATTTTGGTACTCTATTATGGAATATTGTCAAGTTACAGATTTACACCGATGTTTCATTGCTTTAAAAACAGGAGATTGTCACCAAACTCCTGGAATGCTACAAGAACTTCAAAGATAACAAAATGTGACTAAAGATTTACATTTTTTTTCATTATGCCCAGTTTTACTTTCACAAGTAGGATGCAAGAAAAACATGGGGAGAAAACTGAAGCCATGACTACTCTTTACAACTCACAAACCATCAAGTGATAACATGAAAGGTGACAACAAAATTTTACAATTGGCAAAGAATTTAGAGATCACCTCTGATTCCTGTGAATAAAGAATCTGCAGCCAAAGAGTTAAAAAGATATCCCAAATTTCAGGGTTAGTAGACGTCTGTGACTAGGATGGAGGTTTTTCCCTAACATTTCACCCTATAACAAATATGCCATTTATTCTAATTTATTATAAGTGGAAATAGTCTAAAACTGAATGTATACAGTCCCCATTATTTTCTAACACATTTGTTATATTTTCATCTAGATGCTGTTTGAAATTAGATGTTAAACAAGGGTTGTTTCCTGCTCTCAATTAATTTCTAGAAGAAGAGATATGTACAATACTCCTATTGGTGGGTTTAAATCCTGGCATTGTCTCGCTCACGCTCTGTCTCTCAAAAATAAATAAACATTAAAAAAAAAGTTTTTAAAGGGGACCCCTGGGTGGCTCAGTAGGTTAAGTGACCAACTTTGCCCAAGGTCATGATTTCACAATTCATGAATTTGAGCTCCACATTAAGCTCTGAGCTGACAGCTCAGAGCCTGGATCCTGCTTCAGATTCTATGTCTCTGTCTCTCTTGGCCCCCCACCTGCTTGCACTCTCTCTCTCTCAATAATAAATAAACATTAAAAATGTTTTAATTAAAAAAATAAATCCTGGCTTTGTCATTTTCACCTGCATGACATTAGAAAATGATTTAACCTGCATGTGTCCCTGTTTCTTCATTAGTAACCTTGATAATAATAAAAATACCTTGTTCACAGAGTTGTTGTGGTGATTAAATGAGATAAAGGGTGTAAAGTACATGGAATACTGTATGGCACAAAGTGCTCACGAAAAAGGACTGATATTAATACTAGTATTACTGAATTGTGTATTGTTGAAGTGTTTTTGTAAGCAACAGAACACAAATATTCAACATACACACCTATAGATTCTAGTTACAGAAATAAAGCCTCATTTATCAGAAGGAACATTTTTTAGGCACAGAATAATAAATGTCAAACTTTTTTTTTAAACTTATGACCCTTATTCTTACCTCTACACCTCTTTTTGGAAAAAAAACATATTTTTTGTTAGAACAATTAAGATAAAATCAAGATAGGGGCGCCTGGGTGGCTCAGTCAGTTAAGCTCCAACTCTTGATTTCGACTGAGGTTGTGATCTCAAGGTTCATGGGATCAAGCCCCACGTTGGGCTGCGCTGACAGTGTGGAGCCTGCTTGGGATTCTGACTCTCTTTCTCTCTGCCACTTCCCTGCTCATGCTTGCTCTTTCTCAAAACTAAATAAATAAACATTAAAAAAAAGATAAAATCAAGATAAAAAGGAAAGTAAAGGGAAATATTCTTATGCTGATTTGCTTCATATATGTGAAACTGCATCCATGGCAATTCTGATTCAAACAATTCAGTAAATTATCATCATTTCATGGGAATGCAAGCTGGTGCAGCCACTTTGGAAAACAGTATGGAGGTTCCTCAAAAACCTAAAACTAGAACTACCCTGTGACCCAGCAATTGCACTACTAGGCATTAATCCAATTGATTCAGGTGTGCTATTTCGAAGGGACATATGCACCCCTATGTTTATAGCAGCACTATCAACAATAGCCAAAGTATGGAAAGAGTCCAAATGTCCATCAACGGATGAATAGATAAAGAAAATGTGGTGTATGTATGTATATATATATATATATATATATATATATATATACATATATACAATGCATATATATATATATATATATATATATATATATATACATATACACAATGGAGTATTACTCGGCAATCAAAAAGAATGAAATCTTGCCATTTGCAACTATGTGGATGGAACTGGAGAGTATCATGCTAGGTGAAATTAGTCAGTCAAAGAAAGACAAAAATCATATGACTTCACTCATATGAGGACTTTAAGATACAAAACAGATGAACATAAAGGAAGGGAAACAAAAATAATATAAAAACAGGGAGGGGGGACAAAACAGAAGAGACTCATAAATATGGAGAACAAACTGAGGGTTGCTGGAGGGGTTGTGGGAGGGGGGATGGGCTAAATGGGTAAGGGGCATTAAAGAATCTACTCCTGAAATCATTGTTTCACTATATGCTAACTAATTTGGATGTAAATTTTAAAAAATAAAAAATAAAATTTAAAAAAATATCATTTTATTATAATAAAACTAAATAATAGATTTAAATCCAGTCATTTTCAAGCTTCTACCCAAATTTAGTAACACATTTCATACATAATTTTTTAAGAAAAAAGAAGTTCAATTATTCATACCAGATTATTAATGATGATCATTTTTGTTTTTTCTTTTGTGTATTTTCTAAATCTGTTCCAATAAGAAGCTAACATTTCATAAAAAGGAAAAACCAACATGTATTATTTTTAAAAATAAAGATATTAGGTTTAGAACTTTTTAAGAAATATTTTGACTACATAAAGAAATCCACAAGAACATAAATTCCTATATGAAACGCTTGAGTTTTCCACCTGCTATAGTACATGACATTGATCAAGACAACTTTTTTCAACTTCTCTTTCTGTGCCTATAAACACAAATATGATAATGTTGTCTTTCTCACTGGACCACTGTAAGTATACAAGCATATATCAAAACACTTTGAAGTCAATCTACTTACTATTATGTAAATGAATGTGATTTGCATCTTATAAAATCTCCAAACTCAACCTAACAACACGATTAATCATGAATCATTGTGTCATATATGTAGGATGAGGACTGTTTGAGAAGCCCTGTTTCCCTTTTTAAACGTCAGCTCCTCCCTTCACTAGCTGCATAATGTAAGTATCTCAAACTCATCAACTCGTCCTACTGCCTCAGGTAGTTCTAAAGATGAAATAAAATGATTTCTATTGAATTATTTTTAAAAGTGACTTACACTTATAAAGCATCATCATACTGTATTTTGATATCAGCGTCATCACTATATCACTTTTGTTAAGCCATCATTCTTTTTTTCCCCCCTTAATACAGTATTTATTTGCCTTCCCTCTGTCACATCCTGACCAATCACTCTCCGTAGCCTACCTGGAGACGTGTGGAAAAGGATATGTGGGGCAGATGAGATATGGGAGGTGGAGGGAGCTCCTTCACATGGTAAAGACCTGTTTCCACTTCACTCTTCTTACATTCAACAGATATTTAGTGAATGCCTATCAAGTGCCAGGCTCTGGGCTAGGCACTGCAGATATACTAGCCAACATGGAAAACATGGTCCTCGCCCTCCTGGAGCAGACAGTTGAATGGTTGCCATTTCAGATGCCTCATCCTCAGAGAGGCATTTCCTAAATGGCCCTATCCAAATGGTATTCTCCATGTACCTCCATCATGCCCCATTGCATCACTATGTTTAGTTTTATTCATAAAATATTTCACTATCAAAATTTTCCAACTTATATATTTGTCCAATTATCTTCCATCTCTCCCTAGAGATGATCT
Source organism: Felis catus (assembly GCF_018350175.1). NCBI lineage: Eukaryota > Metazoa > Chordata > Mammalia > Carnivora > Felidae > Felis > Felis catus. Next base: position 99,077,824 of record NC_058371.1, read on the forward strand.
TCCCAAAAGAAATACATTATTCACCTTATTTAGTCTTACCTTCTCAGCCCCCCATTTTCAGGATCATATAATATAATGCACACAACAGTAAAAGATGGAAGCAACTCAAGTGCCCATTGGACAAATGAATAGATAAATAAAATGTATATATGCATACAGTGAAGTATTACCCTTAAAAAGAAAGGAAATTCTGACACAGCTTTCATACACATGAACTTTAAAGACATTATGTTAAGTGAAAGAATCCAGTCACTAAAGACAAAAATTATACGATTCTGTTTATTTTTTTAAATGTTTTTCAATGTTTACTTATTTTTGAGAGACACAGAGCATGAGCGGAGGAGAGGAAGAGAGAGAGAGGGAGACACAGAATCTGAAGCAGGTTCCAGGCTCTGAGCTATCAACACAGAGCCCGAGGCAGGGATCGAACTCCTGAACCACAAGATCATGACCTGAGCCAAAGTCAGATGCTTAACCAACTGAGCCACCGAAGTGCTCCTGTACGATTCTGTTTATGTAAGACACCTAGAGTAATCAAATTCATAGAGACAGAAATCAGAATGGTGGATGTCAGGAGCTAGAGGTTGGGGGAAATGGAGAGTTTGTGTTCCATGGGTACAGAGTTTCAGTGTGGGAAGATGAACACTTCTGGAAGTGAATGAGGGCAAAAGACCTAAGCACTTAAAAATGGTTACATGGTAAATTTTATGTTATGTATAATTTATCAGAATTTTTAAAAACCCAATGCTATGGGCACATCTGTACCATCTATATTAAACAATAGAACAAATTAATTAATAATACAAAGGAGAGTGATAGTAATCTTCCAAATTGTTGCTGGAAAGGCAGTTTTCTTCTTGGCCATTTCTGACTATTGACAGTTGTCCCCTCTCCCTTAAAAGCTATGTTGATAGGATTTAAAACTTTCAGTTCAGATGAGAGTTCTGCTGATTTTACATTATTTACCTGAAATCATATCTGACTTCTGCCCTCTAACCATTGCATCTGCATATCAGGTATCCGGTGTCAATTTATTTTAATGGGAAAGCAAAAGGGTGATACAGATTTGTCTAACATAAGGAGACATACATATCATACATGAACAATATAACTCAAGCTAAAAAATATAACTCTCTTCTGGCATATTTATTCTCAAAGTCTCTAAGATTGTGTAGTGCCAAACACAATATATTTTTTTTGTCACCTCGCCAAAGTGAAACTTGGCCACTGAAGTCTAAAGGATGTACAACAACAAGGCACAAATTGATGAGACTTTAAATTCACTCAAGTAACATTTGGGGCCATGCAAGCATGGAGAACATGATTACCTTAAAAAGTACACTTTCCAGAAATTCTCATAAGAATTCCTCAGCAGGCATTTGGCTAGAATCCAACTTTCTCTTTTTCTCAAAAAAAAAAGGGGGGGGGTTTGGATATTTTCCTATCTTGACATTTTAGAGAGGTCTAAGGCATTGCCAAGTGTCATGTATGCACTGGTATTTTTTTAATCATACTCAAAAAAACCTTAATTTGCATTCAGTTTTGAGTTTCAGAATCAGGAAAGTCTCCAATTCAATGGAAAGAGTTAACATTTTTTATCCAATACCATATATATATATATATATATATATATATATATATATATATCCTAACTAGAGAAATATCACAGACTTCCTGGCTTCCCTCCAAAGACTCTACCAGTCAGGCTTATTGGCTCAATTCCCATTCTACTCTAAAACGTCTTTTTAGTTTGCTTTTCTTTGTCTTTTTCATATTTCAGCTGCATAAATTGTTTACTACAAAATGCTATGGAGCTTCCCTCCAAGCAATTCCTATAAAACACACAACTATTTAATAATCACTAAGTCACACTGGAAAAACCAGCTTTCTCAATCATACACGTTATTTCCACAAACCCACACCACTCTCTACAAATCTGGATTTGCACTTGAATCTGCACAAGCTCATCTGCCACAGTGAAAGGCCATTTCAAGATTCTCTGTATTCTTTGCCAAAGTTTCTGTCTATAAATACTTAACACTTCATACTGGCTTCAGAAAAATAATTTCCAAACTAGTAACAAATACTAAATTGACTATTTAGAAAGTCTCATAAAACCTAAAACAGAATAGAAAAAGAACCGGACTGGCATATTTAGAGAGTTCCACACCATCAGGTAGGAAATTGCCTTTTTCCCTTTTGTTCATAGTATCTACCTACCTGAGACAGGGTGGGATTTACAAACACACACACGCATGCCCACACGCACCCTTTACCCTTATTTTAAAACTATGGTAGATATGCTGGCAAAATCACTGAACCGATTTTTGCATATACTAGTTTACATGCTACTTAAGGAAAGGTGAATGTTGTGTATGTCTGAGTATAAATGATAAGGGTCACTCTTAAATTTCAACCAACTCTCATTGAACTCAATTCACTTTGAACAACCGGATAACTTCTTTTTTATTTAAAAAATGTTTATTTATTTATTTTGAGAGAAAGAGTGCACGTGCACATGGAGGAGGGGAGAGAGAGAGGGAGAGAGAATCCCAAGAAGGTTCCACACTGTTAGTGAAGAGCCTGGTGCAGAGCTTGAACTCACAAACCAAACCTTGAGATCATGACCTGGGTGCTTATCAAGAAGCAGACGATTAACTGACGGAGCCACCCAAGTGCCGCATGAACAACTAAATAGCTTCTTAACTTTCTATCATATGTGGCTCAAAACTAATTAGAGTATGTTCTTTTATACCCCAACCTGTTATTTAAGCTGTGAGTATGTATTGATTTGTGTATGTATGGGTTTTTATTTCAGTTTTACTGAGGTATAATAAACATAAAATTTTAAGATATGTTCAAAGTGTACATTGTGGAATTTGATATATGTATACGTTGTGAAAGGAGTCTCCCCATCTAGTTAATTAACACGTTTCTCTTTCTTTCTTTTTTTGGTGAGAACATTTATGTTCTACTCTCTTAGCAAATTTCAGTTGTACAATACCATGTTACCAACTATAGTCACCATGTTTTACATTAGATCCTCAGACCTTATTCATCTTACAGTTGAGAGTTTGTACTATTTCACCAATTTTTTCTTACTTCCCCCATTACCAGTGGTCCCCCGGCACCACTTTTCTGCTTTCTGTTCCTATGAGTTTTTAAATATTACATGTATTTTAATGGATATTTAATGGATATTTTAAATATCATGTGCATTTAAATGTTAAGTCATGCATTTCTCATATATCCCATTGTTCTCCACACATTAATAAGTGCTTAAAATGTATGCAATCCCCTATTTTCCTGGATACAAATATAGTCTCTGGAAACAGAACATCTAGACTCAAATCTGTTTTTCTTGAAAACTTATGATCTAGGGATACATACACCACAACATTTCTGTTCTTCAATTTCCTTATTTGTTAGATGTAATAATATGTGTTCCATAGAATTTTTATAAATATTAAATGACTTAATATATACGAAATATTTGGAAAAAAGTGTCTGTGAAATACTTATTGCAAGCTATATTAAAATTTATTCCAAATCAATTTTACCTGAATTATTATTGCTAGATAAGGCTTTGTAGAGGGGTGGGATAAAATACATTGATATCCTTTGATGCATATTCATTATGTAAAAAATGAAAGGGAAAAATGTTCTAGTATGCACATATGTGGAGGTATTTATAATGTCCTCTCCCCAGCTACTAGTTTTAATTAAATATTCATTTTCCATTCCCTCTTTCCATATCCTATATATCTTAATCCATCCATTTTCCTCTTTCCCCATAGCTGATACCCTTGTTCAAATAACAGTCATAATTTTCCTAGTTTACTGTAATAGTCCGTTAATCTCCTGACAACCAGTCTTGCTACCTTTAAATATGTAATAGTTCTGGTGATAAATAACAAGAACCTAATTAGACCACTAGAAATAGAAATGGCAGTATGAACAAGAAATAAAATAGATAGAGACCCAAACTGGTAAGACTCAACAATGGTTTACACATATGGAACAAGAAAGAGGAACAAGGAGTCAAAGCATAAAGTTGAAGTTTTGAGTTTGCCGGGATGTTGTTTAGTATCAAAAGAGAGCCCACTCTCCTTCGGATGACACATCTGCTCTCATGGTTCCTTTTACGAATACTAAACTCCAGATTTAAATTTTAACCTAGACTGCTCATGTGGAACTCCAGATGCAAATATCCTCCACGTGCTTGACATTGCCACTGGATGTCTCAGAATAACCTCACATTTAACAGATTACATTCATCACCTTCCTGTTATTGTCTGTCCTCCAGTGCTCCCTAACTCACCATTCATTTAGCTGTGTTCAAGGCAGAAACCTATCATCTTGCCAGTTTCATCATCTACCACATGTACGTCCAATTCATCACTAAGAACCAACCACTCAGCACCACCTCATCAACACATCTCAAATCAATGCCTGTATCTCTAACCTCACTGCCACCTCCTAATCAAGGACCCCATGTTCTCTATGTTCAACCACTAAAGTCTGTCATGGCCCCAACCTCTAACTAGTCTGGCTCCATTCAGCTAGAAGTCTTTTTATCAAACACAAGTATGGTTAAATCAAGAATTTGATGAAAACTCTTCAATGGCTTCTCCATTTGGCATGAGGAATACCAAGCTTTTAACCTGATTCTGGACGTCTTCACACTCCTACCCAGACTCACTCTTCCTACTCCCCTGCCACTTCTTTCCTTTCAGCACTCCATGTGCCAGCTTGGTAGACTCCTCGTTTTCCAGTTTCTCAGAGTTGTATACTTTCCCACCTCAGGGCATTTAGGCATGCTATTCTTTCTTCTTGGAACACTGCCTCCTGACCATTGAACTTTGCCTAATTAATTTCAAGTGATCCTTCAAACCGCAGTGTAAATATCATTTCTATAGTGATTCCTTTAGTGACCCACCAGCACATTTGTAAAGTGCCCAGTTTTTCTGTCATATACTCATCATAATGTATTGAAATACTTTCTAACAATTGTTTTTCTCAACATACAGAGTAAACTTGATGAAGGTTGAGGGTTGAATTTCCAGGTAGAAATTTCCAGCAAATAGTCAGAATGTGATGCTCTCGATGTAAAGTGAAAGAGATAAAAAGTGGTCACCATAAATATGACAGTTGATACTATGGGGATTGCTAAGGAGAAAAGAGAGAGAGAAGACAAGAAGCCCAAGGAAAGATCTTTGAGAGAAAGTCCATTTAATCTCTAGCAAGAGGAAGATTAAGAAAGAAGAGGATAGAGGGAGAAGGAGAAAGAGATTATAAATGAAAACCCTCAGAGAAGTAACCAAAGAAGAAGCGAGTTTCAATTTAATTATATAAAGTGATATGATGACCCTAAAACTGAAGTGTAATTTTAGGATCCCACTCCTAGCACATAACTCTAAAACAAGAACAAGCAAGAAATTACAGTTGAATGTGAATATTACAAAAGTGTTTAGATATGTGCTTCTATTTTATTCTCTTGAACCAGAGAGAGAGGGGAATTTCGTAACAGCTTGGTATCAGAAAACTGCAAATGTCCTTCAGTGAGAAAGTCTGATCCCAAAGTTCACCCATGGTTAGTCAGGAATAAGACAGAATGTAAAATTTCAAATAAACTGGGCAACATGCCACCCAGGCAGCTGAAGTTTGATTTGAACCAATAATCCTTTTCTCCCACTGTGTTTCATGGGCAACTAAAGCCCATGACCATGAGTCTGAGACTTGCACATGAGGAGAAATGAATGGAGCTTCTGACTAATGTAGGACATAGATGGATGGAGCATTGGCAGTAATTACAAGGGAGAAAATGATCACTTTTCTTGCTTCCTATGACATCTCCCTACTTCATTTCCCTCTTCTATGTCTCAAAACTCAGGTTAGATGTGACGTCCTTGTCAGATCCTGTTCTACCAACCGAGTGAGTAGCCTCTTCTCTATGTGGTTCACAATATCTCAAAGTTTGCAAAGGGGAGGGGCGGGGGGGGGGGGACACAGAATCCGAAGCAGACTCCAGGCTCTGACCCATCAGCACAGAGCCCGACGCGGGGCTGGAACCCATGGAGTGTGAGATCATGACCCGAGCTGAAGTCGGACGCTCAACCGACTGAGCCACCCAGGGGCCCCTGCAAATATGACAACTTTAAAATAAATTGTTTGGCTGCCTGCCCTCCCTATTCGGGCAAATTTATGTCTTCTTTTATCATCTAACATAGTCCCTGTTCAAGGTAGCAAGTTTCAAATGAACATTTGTGAGCTCACCTGTCAGCATTACTGCCTGCACACCATCCTAGATTTAAAACAAATAGAATGACGCTATTTCCCGAACCTCTCACAGGCATGTGGGTCCCGGCTTCCATCACTATCAGAAATGCATCATCTTTTGTTTACCATGTCAAACGCCATCTCCCTCATGATTCCTTCCAGACTGCCACCACCTGATGGGTCACATTTGCTTTATTCCCATTGCAACTTGTTAGGTTTCTTTCCTTGTACACGTTAGACTGAACCGCTTCATATGTATAACTGCTTTATATGCTTAGCTAATAATTGACCCAAATCCCAAAGAACAGAGACACTTTTTTTTTACATTTGAATTCGTTCCAACATCTATCACAGTACCTCTCTGAGAGAATTAAGATCTAATACATATTCATGGAAGCTAATTAAATTGAACTTTGCCCCACAGGGAAAAAATGCAATATTTAGCCATAAAGTAACTAGCAATTTGACACTGAATTTAACAAAGAGTACTTGAAACAATATGCATTAGTGTACTCATGTCCATAAATATTTATCCCAGAATTAAGTAAAACCATATTTTATACGTTTATGATTTTTACTTTAGTCAATTAAAACTTTAATGAAGTAAAGATGTCTATGCTTCCCATATTATGTCTGTAATCCATCCTCCTCCCTAAAGGTATGTTAAATTTTATAAGAAAATTCAAGGGGACAGCTACAATTAAGTGCATACATATTGAAGTTAAATGGAAATAGTATAGGTACATTACAATTATCCCTGATCTGTTCAGCTTCCCCTACCAGACTGTGAGCTCCTTGAGGACAGTACCTGTTTACTTGGGTCCTGGGACATAATAGGCTTGATTAAATAGTTCCTGAATTATTTAATTATGTAAGAAATATGACTTAACAGTGGGGTTGTACTGTGGGAGCAATAATAATAATAATAATAATAATAATAGCTAATATGAAATCCAGCACCCGGCTCTCTGCTAAGAACTTTGCATTATTACATAATTTTATCTTCCCTACAAGCCTAAGTGGGGAACGTTGTTATCCATGAAGAAGAAATGGAAGCTTAATGAAATTAACTGACTTGCTAAGTTAACTCACAAAGCCAGTAAACTATAAACACAGGATGTGAATCCAGACATTATGACTCCAGACCTCTTTACTGTTTTTGGAAAGAGGAAGGAGGGAATAATTCCCAGGGTGGCGGGAATGTTAGCGCTACAAATGTGTAAGGAAGCAACACTGTGGAGGAACACGGGTGCTTCAGAATGTCAATGGGTTAACAGAGAATAAAAGATGAGCTGAGTTAGAGTGAAGAAACTGAGGGAAAGGTAATGACCGGAGGGGGAAAAGAGAGGAGTTTAAGATACTTCAACTTGGGTTACTGTTTTCCAAGAACCATCTATCTAGGGAATGCAGGTGAGTGGACTCCAGTGGAGAGTCAGTAAGTAGTGTTTCTAGAGTAAGGTAAAGGAGGGTAAACTTTGGAATTATTTCTATCCAGAGATCCAGGCTATAGCCTGTAAGTAAAAGAAAGATAAACAGGCAAAAAAACTAAACATATAAATAAAATAAAAACTAAAAACAAAACACACACAAAAACAGGCAAAGCATAAGGGCATTCATACTAAATGCCGGTATTGCAGTATTGCTTCAGTGTTAATTTATATGCATGTATGGTTTTCCTCTGGTGGTTCCTTTCCACTATTTCAGTTTTCTCTTCGAAGCTTCTATTTTCTTTTGGGTTACTAAATTCATACCAAGAAGAAGGTATATGTTTTTGGTTTAAAGGAAAATTAGACAGTAATAGGATTATAAATAATGATCTTCTCAATAATTATGTTTTCAAGAATGATAAATCTTATCCTACTAATCATTAGTCAATTTACTGAATGGCAGTATGCAAGCCACCATGAAATAAATTATTTGCATTTGAATATATAAGCAGTGTATTGTCTAACAATATCCCATTTGGCAAAGATGGATGAGCATAGTGTATTTGAGGGATATATTGTCATGTTCAGCATGTACGGCCAGTGTAGCATGCACATATAGTTAACTCACTTACTGGGAAAACAATAAGAGCCCCCAAATCAAAGATATTTAACAAATAACCTAATTCCCTACAGTAGGAAGATTTTTTCATCTGGCCTTAATGACCTTGGGTGAATTACCTCCACCTATCAATGACACTTTTCTCACGGAGAGAGTAGCGGTCCCTACCTCAGAGGACAGTTAGGGACATTAAATATGCACCTATATTGCGTCAACATGCTAGGGCAAAACCTGGCAAATGCTACGTAGCTGTTTGTGCTGCTGCTTTTTTCATTTGTTGAACACTTAGCTACTAAGCCTGATCATAAATTTAATAAAGGCAAATCAACAATGGTAATTATGACTCATGCACAGTTAACTACTTTCTAAATCAGCCATGGTAAAATACTCAATCATGCTTCATCTAGCAAACAAGATTCTATAATTTATACCTAGAATGTGGGTTCTAAAGAAAGTACAATGTAAATGGCTGTACTTTCCACTTCCAGTTTCATTCTTTCGTCTAACAGATATAATTTTTGGCTTCTAAATATATTGCCCCATACCAAATCCTCACAAAAGACTGAAAGTGTGGACATAAATGGTAATAAAAAATCATTTCATCTCACAACATAACGGGAAATTTGTTCATAATAAGTCCCAATTATTTCAAAAATAGAGACTTAAAATTAAACATGATTCTTTTAAAGAAAAAAATGGCTAATATCCATCACTGAAATTCCATTTAGTTTTTTTTTTTTCTAACTAT